>NW_010394120.1:0-6388 GCF_000710305.1 Buceros rhinoceros silvestris
TTTAATTTTTATTAATATTAATTTTTAGTCCAGTAATTGAATTAGATGTATATTTTGTTCTACTATTTAAAAGGCTAATAAAGACTTCATTGAATCTCTTGTTTCCTAGGAATACATGTTTAATGGAAGCTGGGTTTACGCTGGAAGAACAATTCCATGTCAAATTGACCAATTTGCATTATACCTTGGGGAAGGAAATAAAAGAGACTGGCCAGGTTAAAGTTTTGAAAGGGTAAATTTTATTTCAAAATCCAATCAGACTTTAAATTAATCCCTCCTGCATATTTCAAAGACTTGGGAAATCAATAGATTCTACTAATAAATTCTTTTTTTGTGTGTGTTTGCTTTTAATGCAAGTTTCTGTGCAATTCAAAGACTAATTAATTCTCACTCTAGCTGTTCTTATAATGCAATGTAGCAAAAGGATGAAAGGGATTTTTTTCCCCTTAATTTCTGCTTCACAGGTCTTAATGTATTAGGTTCATATAGTTTGTGTTGTGTTGATTATTGTGCATTTATTTGCTTTTTAATGTACCCCATACCCTCTGAAGACTATGGATTTGATGTTAGACTCCACCATCTGGGCTGCACCCAGCCTCTGTTGACATCAGCTCAGCTGCGGCTGGGTGGTTACATCAATGCTGAGGGCTCTGTGCAGCCTGACTTCCTTGGTGCTATGGTCCAAAAGCGTACTCCAGCACATCAGCAGAAAACACTTGGGGAGGTGGGAAGGTGAGTTTATGCTGCTCCCCGATACCAGTATTGCATGAACTGCCCGTCAGTAGCACTGCAGGACTCCTCCGAGCTCACTCAGACTCCTGCCGTCACTCAGACACTGGTACAGGTGTTGCCTCGCAGGTGACTGTGCTTATGCCGGCCCAGCCTGTTGATCCATCTGCTAGGTAACTCTCTGTGGGACAGGTCATGGCACCCCTTGGACACAGCCAGTGACTACCTGTTAGAGATCATGGTGAGATCTTTTGGGGTGAATCACAGATTAGGGCACACCCGTGGTTTTTTTCCTCTATTTTTCTCTCTGCCCTTGGTGAGAAGGAAGTTGGACTAAATGAACATTGGGGCTTGCTTGATTCTATAACCTTCCACTGCAGTGACCTGTGCTGATTGGTGTTCTCCCTGCTTCCACCTCTCTCTGGTCAGTGGCTTTGGAAGCAGGCTAATCAGGAAAGATCCTTGAGTGAGAGCTCAGGATCCATCAGGGAAATATCTGTGTTTGTCTTTAGGGGTCCATCTCAGAATGAATATGGGATCGACTCAGTAAGGGTTTCAGTCTTTCTGGTGAGTCTGGGGGAAACACTCGATCAAGCATCCCCCTGTATTTTGCTACAGTATGCAGGGCTCAGGTTTATTAAACTTCTAAATAGATTCAAAGGTCCATTGTCTTCTCTGCTTAGTTACAATTGTGGAATAAGTTGTGGTCTAGAGTTAGTGTGTTCCAGAGTGGGGTTTTTTTGGTTGGCTTTTTTTCCTTTTGACACCAGGATTTCTTGGTTTGGCATCAACATGTAGAACAAGCCTGTTGTGTGTGGAAGGAGTCAGTACGATACAATCGTTTGTTGCCTCCTCCTGCTTCCCCTCTTGGTGCTGTGGCCATCAAGTGAGGTTTGGCATGGAAGCTATTTAAGGTGTTTGTATTTCACCAGGTAACGTGTAGCAGGAAAAAATAGAGTGCATGATCTTTAATATTATTTTTTTGTTAGCCTTCTCTTTCACTTTGTTATCTTGTAGATGGTCTTGCATCTGTGGAGTGCCTAAGATGTGCATAGAGGACAGCAGAGTGCTTTGACTTGACTCTCATTGATGTGCTGGCCCTGCTTGTCACACGTGACTGGAGTTATCCTTTGTCTGCATGTTGTTGGGTGGCAGCACTGGGAGGTTTGTGGTGAGGTAAAGGTCTCTGCACTCTTGGCGCTCTGTCAGACCATCAGATCTGCTGTTACAGTGGGACCCATATCTAGTCACCGACATGTTGGTACCATAGTGCGTTGTCAGAACCTAAAATGTGCTAAATGAGGTGATGGAAGGAGTGAGTGCTGTAACTCACTACAATGCATGTTACAGTCATTTTCTTACAATATTGTGGCATGTATCTTGTATTAAACAAATGGGCTTTCCTTTAACTGAAGAAGTAAACAGACCTTATGTATAGTCTGCTGTACAGGACCTGGCCCCCTTTTCACTGTCCTAAACGACTCCTATTTCCACTGGGTACAACACTCGTGTGGTTGTACTTACATGGTTATAGAAGTGTGTAGGGTGTGGTTTTCTATAGCCTTGGCCAGTGCTGCTGCATGTGTTAATATTCCGTATGTGGAAAAACCATGTCATGTCTTAGTCAAGGATACTTATAAGGTTCAGAATGATGTTGATCATGTCTGTTTTTCATTAAATGAGTGTTAGCAAACTAATTGATTAGAGTGTATGCTAAATAACAGTAGTAATTCTGGATGTGCTGAAATGGCAATGTGGACCTGGGCAAAGAGTTTCTGGAGGGTCTCCACAGTCGATGCACTATTCATATTTCCTACTGCCTGAGTTGGGAACATACAGGTTTGTGTTCAGCCTGTAACTGGGCTAAACTGTGTGTTTTGAATCTTTTTTTTTCTTACAACTTGGGTTTGTATTTTATACAGTTGCTCTGTTCTCTGGAATTCACAGAAATAACACTGAGATTGCTTCTTACTCAAATCCAAAACATGCTCAGGGCACCGCTTGAACAAACATTGACTTCCTGTGGCACAACAGCCGTGCACTGAACCAATATTGCTTGAGCAAAAGTACAGAAGTGGAGCTATTGCTTTTGCTGTGTTGGTGAACAAGGTGTGTGGCTGCACAGGAGACCTTTTATGTTGTGTTTGGTCTGTGGTACAGGTCTTGTGGACTGTTCTGCTGGGCTCTCATCTTCTGTGAAAGATACTTCTTCTAAACATAGAAATATGCTACACTGTTGGTATTTTCTTGCAATAACTGAACTTTCAAAGCTATGGTTTTTAAAAAGGGTCAATATTTTTCTTACGGATGATGGTTTAAAACAGAAAACAACTGTGGGCCACAATTCAGGCAGTCCTGCAAGAAGCCATCTTTCCCCAAATGGAGCAGGAGAACAAGTAGAGAATGTAAGGTTTGGGTTTAGGTGAATTTTTCATTTGCTTGGGGAGAGGCTGTCCTTCCACACAGATTTTTCTTCTGTACTATGAAATAATGAAGTTAGAGGGAACATTTGGTGCTAAGAGAGCCTGATTTGATGGGAGAATATTGAACACTTTGTCCAGTTGCCATTCAGTATCTCCACTATTAACAGCTTCAGAATTTGGCCCAGTATTTCCACTGGGGTTTTTACTCTATAGATCCTGAGAATAACATATGATTATTTATTCTTATTTTATAGTTTTTCGGTCAACTATGAAAACGGCTCTTTTCTTTAAAACAGGAGTAAAACAAGAAGAGTGACAGAAGTTCAAAGGCATCATGGAACAAGTACATTCTCCCTCTGTTCCAGTTATAAACTCTGTCAGTCATAAATTTGCAGTTCACACAGTAAGAAGCATCCCTAGCTTAGAGAAGTGACAGGGAGAAGTGACAGACCCTCCTGCACCCTGAAGGTGAGGAGAAGCCAGGCTCGCTACCTCTCCGCAGGCAGAGCTGTTGGTGACTTTGATGCAGAGAGGTGAAGTGACTTGCAGTATCACTCACATGCATCTCAGAGCAAGAAGCAGCTTCACAGAGGCTGGGCCTGCCACCTTGGCGTCTCTGTAAAAGCAACTTAGTGCTTCTGTCCTGCTTCAGTTCCCCTAAAATTGTCACCAGCTGCCTCTTCTTTGCCCTTATGCAGTGCCTTTGGCCTCTTCTCCTCTAGCTCAGGCAGAAGATCAGGGTTTAGAGGGCAGCTTCACCTGACAGTGTCACATGTCCCCATCTAGTGTGGCACCTTAGGTGACTGTCTACCTTCCCTAAGCTGCAGGCATTGAGTTACTGGTCTAATTCCCTCTCTCTCAATCCAGTGAATCTGTGCAGGACGGCAGTGAGGTGTCTTCCGTGTTCATCCGTCGGATGGTGCCGCGGGCTGAGAGCAGAGGGGTGAGCATCGCCAACGCCTGCGCTACCTCAGAGCTTTTGTGACAGCTCAGCAACCTCAGGCATGCGGCTGCACCATTAGCAGTTGCTGATCCTATTTTTCAAGGTTAAAGAAAGGTCAAGAAGAAAAAAATGGTGTACAGCTTTAAAGGAAAATTACTGGTTTTGTATTTAGAATAAGGACTTCTTTGTCTGCTGCCAAACAGAGTTAAATTGGAGAAATGGTATGTGCTGTCATTTAGAGAAGTGCATGGCTGTTATGTAAAGGTTTTAATGACTTTCTTTGTGTGCTTAGGAACACCATGCGTCTGTCAAAATTTTGAGAAGGCTCAAGGCGTTAAAGAAAGCTCAGCTAAATAAAGGAGGGTTAACGTGACATTGCAGTTACTTAATCCTGTATTGTCCTGCCATGTGACTGCAGGGATACTGAGGCGCAGCGTTTCTTTTGCCTGGTGCACAGATTATGCTTTTCCTGTCACCTTCCAGGATCAGTTGCTTTGTTAAACCTGCCATGAGGGGGAAATAGAAGAGCCGCGAACTTTTTACAGCAAGGCTTGAAGGCACAGTGACAAGCTCACAGGCTGAAGAATGAATCAAAGGCAAACCCTACACTCAGCTTTTGGACTGGCACCAGAACCAAGGAGAACTATGCTCTTAAGGTCAGCTATTCAAAATGAACTGGAAGCATCTGGATTTATTCGGAGTGGTTAATCAGCTATTTGTTTGGTGTTTATCTATCAAGTTAGTTTTCAAAGCAGCAAGCTAAAGCCTGAAAATTTGTGTCAGATGTTTTGCTTGTGTCAAACATACCGCATAGACAGTGAGCCATTTGCTGCTTTCTTGCACAGTTTACAGTTTTAATTGCAAAGCCTTTTTTACCTTGTAGGTGAAGATCCTGACATACTAAAACTGTTAGTGAGAGGTGGATGTAAACACCTTCCAGTTTTATCCCTGATTTTGAACAGAACTTCAATATGTAGATACGCCAGATTTTTTAAAGTAATTTCCAAACTAATCCGTGGACTTTCAGTAAGCAAGTTTTTTTTTGCTAAGTTTATCACAGTATCCATTATGTGCAGGAGTGCATATTCTTACAGAATTATCTCATTTAAACTCCTTATTGGGACATCTTGTTACATGGGGAAGTGATTACCCTATAGACTATGACAACAGGATATGCGAATGGAGGAAGTCTTGGAAAACACTACCATTGTAGGTGGCATCGTGAGGACAGTGGAGAAGACGATGGGCGCCCAGAGTGCTATGGAGGAGATGAAGAGGACAGGCAGCGCAGGCTGACGCCTCTTGAGAAACTAATGCAGGATATGTCCCAGAGTGAAAAAGTGGTGAAAGAATTAACCCTGGGAAAGAGAATTGGCTTCTATCGAGTCAGAGGAGAAATAGGAAGTGGGAATTTCTCGCAAGTGAAGCTTGGAATTCATTCCCTAACCAAAGGTAGGCACCACTGTGTTCAAACTGCATGTTGAAGTGCCCTAGTTCTGTATTTTACAAATGGCCTTCTTTGGAAAGAAAGAAGCTCTCTGAACCTTAAATACACATATAGTTTGTATGTGTTTTGGTTTTGTTGTTGTTGAGTAAATCTATAGGCAGGGTCACAGATAAATGCTTAGGTTTGGATTAGGCTTTAAAGAAACCAGGAACGTTTTCTCTAGACGGCAGGTTCATCTTTGCACCTCATGGGCTTAACACATCTCATCCCATGCTCAGACACTCCACACTTTGAATTATGGTGTTGTGCCTGCCCTCCTGTGACTTCTTGTGTCCTGGCTAGACATGCCCCTGCCCACAGACAGAGTTAGCAAGGCTTGCTTTGTTACATTGCAAATCCTACCAGTACGGACAGAGCTTTTACTTGGCAACGGTAATTTTGGTGAGGAATTTTATGCCTGCTTTACTGATACGTTTGTAGGTGGTTCCTTGCTGTAAAAAACTGGTACAGGGCTGAGCAGATGCAGGGAAGCAAGCTCTGGTACAGCCAAACCAGGATTTGTGTTGAATTATCAGTTATTTTTCTTTCTTTCTTTTTTTTTAAGTACACAAAAGCAGCCTATATATATACTGTTTTGAGGAAGAATTAAAAAGGCTAGGTAACTGCAGCAAACACTTCAGTTGTAAGAACTTGTCTTCATCTGTACTTTTTCTTCTTCCACCTCTGTCTGTCTTGACAAGAATGGAAACTACTTGTTTTCCCTTAGGGGTGACTAGTTTTCCCTGCATCTTTGTACACTACTGTCTTGGGTTTTTTCTCATAGCCTTTCCATTTTGATTGACTCTC
>NW_010394120.1:6477-7992 GCF_000710305.1 Buceros rhinoceros silvestris
TCTTTCCCTCCACCATCTTACAGGTGAGAGAATGAGATATGCCCCAAAGCCTTCATGTTGTATCATCTGTTGTTATTTTCTCTAACTACCTCTTTCAGCTCACAGCAGTTGTTGCACTGGGACTGAACACGGGGAACCAATGGTATATACTTTTTCTCAGTTGAAACCTGCCTATACCTAAGGGTTGCTTTAACTGGGTGTGGACTTTTTGGTTTTGCTTGTTTCAGAGAAGTATTTCTGTTCTGCTCGGCTCACAGAAAGCTGTTTCCTCTTTTGTTGCAGAGAACACTGCCTTGTGCTTGCTGTTGGAGGAAATGCTGCTTGTGTACTGGGAATGGGGGGGACTGCTGATGAAAGGAAATTATAAATTTGATCTGGATGAACCTTTTCTCTGTTGAGCCCACTTTAGGAGACAGGTTGCTTTAGCATTTGAACACAGCTGACTGAAATATTTTGAACTTCGGTGAATAGAACAAGTGTGGACAAACTAAATACCAAAACCTTTCCTTTTTCCCTTGAAAAGGTCCCTTTACCAGAAATCTCTCAAATTATTTTTCTTTGGTTTGTTAGTAGCCTTTTGGTTAAATTGTTCACTGGGCAAGGAGTTAATTTCTCGATAGTAAGTTTGCAACTGTCACGATGAAGGAAGGATGAAGGACAAACGTCTTTTGACATATCTCTGCCCGTGACCTTAGCTGTCCTCTAAATGTACAGGATGTAGATAGAACAGTAATGTACACATATGTATGCATGAATGCACATGTACACATGCACACACACACACCCCCCCATCACCACCACCACTCACCCCACAAAGAGGATTCTCTTTTTGCCAGTAGACGCACATCACAAAGTTGGTATGAAGTGATGTTCCTGCACAGTTCTAATGAATACACATCTTTCTTTTTTTTTCCTGATTATATAAATACAAAGGCTTCATTATTGATCGTATTTGGGCCCCCTGTGGTAGCGGGAGGCCTATGTGCCAGGGGATTGTTCAGCTCTCCAGTTATAGTGTTGAGTTCTAAGTACGTCACCCAGTAGTAAAAAAATGGAAAGAATTTTGTTCTTTACGAAGATGAGTTTTTGTAACAATTATGTATGTGCTGTTCTGCAGCCCTTATGACATACTGCAGGATATGTGAAAAAAGTTTTCTAGAGGGACAGAGGAAAAAAACGCAGGATCACACTGGATAAAGACCTTGTTTCTCTCACAAGGGCTGTCTTTGTTGTTTGGAGGATGAAAGAAAACCTGTGGTACTGTGGCGTGCGTTGGGTTATTTGGGAGCATTGCCCACTTTATTAACCTGAATTTTGGCAGAGATTATCTCCAGAGAACTGCAGAGTTGTTGCTTGCTAAGGACTGTTAGGTTCCTAAGCTCTGTGTAACCTTTCTTTTACATACCTTCCAGCTGACAAATGTAGTGTGAGAGCACAGCTAAGTGCAATTAAGAACATCCAAAATTTACAGCTTGTAAAAAACCAGTTTAATGTGAAACATCCGTTGCAAAAGCA
>NW_010394120.1:8076-23302 GCF_000710305.1 Buceros rhinoceros silvestris
ATGTCTGGGCACCTAGTTTGCTTTTTTTTTTTTAAAGGAATTTTTCCTTGGTTGTTTGTATTTTGTTTCCTTTTGCTGTCATAGCACACACCATTTTCTCCTGAAATTATTCCTCAGCCTTCTCCTAACTTCCCTGGTTAAGATTTCAGCTAGCTCTTTTCAACCCCTAGTATACGCTGAGTGCAGACAATCAAAATCTCTTGCTGCTCAGTTTTAGCATTTTGGTGAGGAAGCTGCTTGCTAAAAATGCCCTTCTGTTCAGCACTGCTGCCTTGCAAATGTAACACGGGATTTGTAAAGCAAGCATTTTTTTGGAAGCAGAGAGAACGAGTTTAAAAAAGCAGAAAAGGAGGGTGTCAGGTTTTTTCCACTTTAAGCGTGCTGGTTTTCTTTGCATGTCATACATATGCAGCTGTGATCATGTAGATTTAAAGGAGCTCAGTCTTGATTTATGTGAGTGTGTGAACAGGATCAGGCCATTCAGTCCTTTTTTTCTTTTTAAACTTTGCAGGAAAACTGACCAGGAGGAATAGTAAATTTCACAAAAGGAAAGGGAATGAATTTAACTGAGAAAGTTTTTACATTTTTAGAACCCAAATGCCCCCAACTTTTATAGATAAAGATGTAGTGATGCAACTACATAGTTAAGGTTGTAAGAATTGTTATCCCTGTGGTACCTAAAGCATTTAGTTTTGCAAATGTTACCTACTGTGAGGTGATGCTCTTTCCTTTTGGTTTTGGGTAATCAATACTCTAGCGTTTTAGTTTTCACTCCTATGTCAGGAGTCAAAGCTCTGCCAGCATCAGTGTTGTGTGCTGTTACCCTTCGATAGCTGCATTTCCTCCCCATTCACCATGCCGCCAGCAGCACCATGCAGGAGTCGGGCAGCTCACTAGAAAGCATGGAACAGGTCGGAGAGCAGCAGTGAGGGGTAGACTGCTCTACACTCGGCACAGGCTCCTTCTCAAACAGGGACATCAAGGGACAATTCAGCACCTTTCACAAGAACCACACTTGCCTGGAATATTGGCTGCACTGTAGCAGAGAGATCATTTTATGCATGTATGTGACTAAGAAAGGTAGATAGGCCAAACATAGAGTTTCCTTGATCTGTATACATATATGCATATGTATTCTTAATGCTTCCTTTAGATGTGCTGGAATACTAAACTTGATTTAAATCACTTTATGATATTAAGTAAAAACATTTTGAGTGTGTTTGTTTATACCGGAACCCATGGACAATGCGATAGCCTTCCCACTCTTTTCCTAAAGCAACGTGTACTGCTAGAAACCAAGGTGAAGTTTTCTTCTGAAATATTCAATAAAAATGATTAATTGTTAAAAAAATATGGAAATGTTTGACTTAGATATTCTTGGAGAAAAAAATTCTTCCCAGGAATAACCAGTTGTTTTCATTGCCATGATCCAGTGTAATTGTGCTGTCCTGACAAGTTGTTATATAAAGCCACTGTAAACCTATTTCAGCCAGACTAATCCTTCACATACCAGCTGTATTCAGAGTCAAGACAAAAGTCATAGCCTACCAATTAATACAGAAACAGAAGGGCAATTAACCTACTCACACTGCTCTGAGCTACCCTGGTGGTGTGCTGTGCTGCAGATGTACCTGTTTTGTGGCCTTTGGCTTCACTCCAGATACGTTACAGAAACACATAGAAATTAACAGCAGCTTTG
The DNA here is from genome assembly GCF_000710305.1 of Buceros rhinoceros silvestris. Taxonomy (NCBI): domain Eukaryota; kingdom Metazoa; phylum Chordata; class Aves; order Bucerotiformes; family Bucerotidae; genus Buceros; species Buceros rhinoceros. The sequence goes on from NW_010394120.1 coordinate 9,776, forward strand.
CATTAACAGGACAGTGTAAGACTGCTGGATTTGCTGTCTGACAAGATCCCTGCAATTTACTCTAACTCACTGGTTTTTTCCCTTCCTCAGAATAAAAATCTGTGTGTGATGTGGATTCATGGCCCATGACATAAAAACTTCTCCTGTATTCTGTCCAGTACCAAGAACTACTCACATATGAACATGTTGGAAAAACATGCATAGCTAATGTGAGAAGACAAACCTCTGCAACATTGATTTTGGTAACTGAGAGTTTGGGGGGGGTATGGGATGAGAAGTTAGGGAAGAGTTCCGTTACAAACCTGCAGGGTTACAGTCAGAGACCTGAATTACACAGAAATTGGTCTGTCTGCTCTGAAACAAAGCACCTAAATTTGACACCTCCATTAGTCTGCAAGTACCAGGCTCAGGCCACGCTTGTCTGAAGACCTCTGACTTAAAAACAAAAGAGGTGACACGTATTTCTTCAGCAGCGTTAGACACCAGAAGCAGATGCTGTAACTCTGGCCGTCAGACATGTATAGCCTGACGCAGTGGAGCTGCGAAGACAGCAGATGGTTTAATTACTGGTACTCTACCAGCCTTTAGCCACCTCAGCAGTGAGTAGGATGCCATGGACGGAAAGGGGCATGGGTGTGTGTGAGAGACTGCAGGTCTCAGTGGGCCTCTGCAGCTTAGCTTACGCTGATCAGAGGTGAAATTTTATTGCGCTTCTATAACCAAGCATTATTGTAACCAACTAGTATTACCATCGACACCTATTGCATTAACAACATGTAAAAGTGCTTTTCTTTTCAGAAAAAGTTGCAATTAAGATTCTGGACAAGACAAAGCTGGACCGGAAGACTCAATGTTTGCTATCTCGTGAGATATCCAGCATGGAAAAACTGCACCACCCAAATATCATCAGACTATATGAAGTGGTGGAGACACTCTCGAAACTGCACCTTGTGATGGAGTATGCAGGAGGTGGGGAGCTCTTCACTAAAATCAGTACAGAAGGGAAGCTGCTAGAAACAGAGTGTAAAATAATCTTCTCCCAGATCGTGTCAGCTGTGAAGCACATGGTAAGCTGCTTTTCTTCCAGAGGCATACTGCGTCTCACTCACTACTCTCACAGATTCTGTGGATGTACGTTTTGGTTTTCAACTGGTAGGTTTACTGTTACCAAGCTTTCAGGCCCATGTTTCTGAAGAGCAGAACAGCTAGAGAAGAGCTCTCTTAAATTTATCTGAGAGCTTTCACACTCACCTTGAGTTACGCTCTGCTGACAGCTTTTGGAGGAGACTGAACTGTGAACATTAGGTGGGTAGAACCATCCCTTTAGCAACACCATTCTCTCGTCTGCTCTAAGTTCCTGTAGGCACCGGCTAATAAAGCTTCATTTTGTCTCCCCAGCTATTTCAAGATAGGATCAGTCACTCTTCTGCTAGAATAGTGTTCCAGAGAAGAGTCTTGTTAGGTGTTGCAAATATCCAGCTTTCTTATTAATGAGTATGGGAGACTGGCATTTAAAGACAGTTAATTCCTGGTCCTTGCTTTGGCGTTAACACCCAGCAAGTCACTTCCCCTTGCCTAGTCTTCAGTACTGCAACTGGATTTCAGATGACGCTATTTGTTAATATAAGCGTCTTGTAAAGGCAGAAAAATGAACTGCTTCAGTACCTTCTGAAGCTGGCACAGTAACTACCGCTACTTCAAACAGCAGCTTAAAAACACCTAAGACCATTCTGCAAGTCTGAGAGTACTAAAAAATTGCTGAAGTTAGGTCAGGGTGCCCTCTGGTGGCTCACGTTCTCCTGCTACCTAACAGTCTCGGGAAGTCAAATGCAACAGCGCTCCCAGATCAGACATGTAGAAACTGCACTACAAACTGCTCGTGGCAAATATCAACAGTATGTTTATTTTATATGATTTGACAATATGATCATATGTCCGTAAGTGGTGGATTAGCTTCAATGCCTGTTCCATAGGACGGGTACTTTGCAGCTACTGGAACTTAATTTACATTTCAAGGTTACATCTTTTTCTTAGCGTTAAACCCTGACTACCAAGCTGGCCAACCTCTTCACTTGTACACGCATGCTTCTGCGAAACAACTTACTTTTGCTAAGCTACCCAATCCAGCTTACTTAAATCCCATTTCACTGCTGCCAGTTCACAGCCAGGACAGGAGATCCCTGCCTGTTACTGATGACAGTTTGAAAATCTTAGGATGCCAAATTGCCTCCAGATACTGCACCTTGTTCCTTTCAGAGGGTGGGGCAGAAAGTGCTCAAACAAACACATCCATTCCTCCCAGTTATTTCAGAGATTCCAAACCCTCACCTAAAAAGACAGGAGTATCACCGCTAAGCAGAGCAAATTCAGCTTGAGTCCTTGGCTACTACTGCCATTTCCAAGGGAAGAAAGTACACATTACAGGGCTACATACTTATTTTAGATTTCTAAAACTAGAAGACACCACTGAACTTGGTGTCCTGCAACATGAACCACCACAAGGCACAAGCCTGTGACCCTTTTCTCCTGCCAGTTCCTCCTAGGACATAAGATCCAGAACTGTAGCAACTTTCTTACTTCATCTGTGATTATGTTCACCTGGTGAACTGAATGCTTTCACTTCTTAAGTCCACAAGCTTACAATGTATATAAAAATGGAATTAGTTAAAAATAAATTATTTTTGTTAGTTACATGATTACAGAAATGTAGTAACTGCAAAAACAAGTGTTCTGAAACTTGGGGGAAAACCAAGATTTTGCATAGAAAGATATCTAATCTTGTAGAATTAGCCATGATGCCATCACAGATCTGCTTCATGAAAATAGTTGGCGTTAGTTAACAAGTTGAGACTGCTATTCTTAAAAAAAAGCCAGCGTCCTTCCCACCTTCTCCACCCACTCTATTGTTCTTGTATCGGTAGTGAATTAAGTTAAATTTGTTTAAATACTTCTTGATTTTTCAATTTCATTCCAACCTTCTTTCTTACTTATTACTGTGTGGTAAGTAATCATTAAGAGAACTTTTGAGAACTTAGCCTGTGAACCAGCTAATACCAATTTTTCCTCCTGTTCTACAGCATGAGAATAATATCATTCACCGGGACTTGAAAGCAGAAAACGTCTTCTACACCAGTAACACTTGTGTTAAGGTGGGAGACTTTGGATTCAGCACCGTAAGTAAAAGAGATGAAACATTAAACACTTTCTGTGGTTCACCTCCTTATGCTGCCCCCGAACTCTTCCGAGATGAAAACTACATTGGTATTTATGTGGACATCTGGGCACTGGGAATCCTGTTATACTTTATGACAACAGGTATCATGCCATTTCGGGCAGATACAGTAGCCAAACTGAAAAAGTGCATTCTTGAAGGGACATACAGTTTGCCTCCCTGCCTCTCAGAAACTTGCCAGAAGCTGATAAAAGGGGTCCTTCAGCCAGTACCAACTGAACGATACTCTGTCAAACTTATCATGAACAGTGAATGGATGCAAGGAATACAGTACCCCAGACCTTTACAGCCATTCAAACTGGATCCAAATTATTTATCAGAGGTCAGCACACTCAAAGAGGAAGAAATGGAAGTGAAAAATATTCTGGAAGATCTGGGAATCACAGAAGAGCATATTCAAAATAACCGGGGAAGAGATGCACGCAGCTCAATAACGGGAGTCTACAGAATTGTTTTGCACAAAGTACAGAAGAAAAGGGCACTTGAATGTGTTCCTATCATGTCCCATCCAGATCCCAAAGAACAAGACCTAAGGAGAGGAATCCCGATGATGCACAGCCGGATGAAGCCCACTTCCACGCTGTGTTCTGTTTTATAAATTGCACTGCAGGCTTTATATTCAGCACATTTAACAAAGGGTTTTATTGACAAGTTCTGGTGTTACATTTTTTGTAATTTTTGAATAAACCAAAAATGCCTCACCACCTCTGCATTTCTCAAGTCACACTGAAGCGCTCAAACACCGAGCTCTCTTGTTTGTCCCTTGTTCCAGGGACATGGTATAGCCAGTGCAGAACCCCAGTCAGTGAAACCAGAATAGGATCGTAAGTGGAAGTGACCTTACAGTAATGACCAAATAGCATTGCAGTTAACATACTTAGAGATTCTCAGTATAGGCATGTAAATTCTTGAAAAATTGCACCTCAGCCTGACACAACTTTATCACTGAAACAGCGGACAGTTTTTGCAGAGAACTAAGTTTAAGCACAAACCAGACCATAATCTAACTGCAAATTATTTTCTAAACCGTCATAAAATACATATCAGAGCTTTTTTAATAATTATTTTATTTAAAGAAACAGCAATGCTGTTGTTGAGCACAGTCCCAAATTTGTCACAATTTAGAAAGATTTAACCCTACGCATGCAGTTGCGGTTCCTAGTGCGTAACTGGTTGTACTACCACCTACTAACCTTCTGACACCTTCCATCACTTGCATGATTCTGAGCTAGAACTGCTTGAACTCCACTTGCACTCCAGCAACGGAAGATTTAAACGTACTCCAAAACTCAGGCAGTTTTAAATTCCTGCTTTAGCAGTAGGTTTCAGTAGGCTGAATGCAACCATTAACAGAATCTACTTGTATATTGAGCGTTACAGGCTTGTACTAACTCCTGCCATACCAGGTAGGGAATAAAGGCTGCACAAAGTCGATTCTGACACTTGACCACTGCAAGCCAAAGGCTGGATAGCCTGACAACTCCAAATTTTCAGAGCACCACCGAGATGTAGATACTCATATTTTTGGCTTTATTTGCTTATTTTATATTTTGATCTTCAACACCATTGGTTCCAATGCAAATGCTGGAAAAGTGCGGTAGCTGTCCTCCTCTGAACAGGCATAGCTGACTGCCTAAGCTAAGAGGTAGAGCCTACAAGATTTTAATTAAGGCAAGTAAACCAATACAAGGTTTAGAGAGGTACAGCTGGTGCTTTCAAATTTAAGGGCAGGATGCTTTACTATGGGGACTAATGAGATGATCAGTTGACTTTAAAAAGAGTAATTAACGTAAAAACGCAACAGAAGTACTCTGAAAAGCCACCCATGGGAAACTGGACTCAGTGAGGCTTAGGCAAATACAAAGCAAAAACCAATCACTGCTCACAGTTTTTCTGTGAAGGGTATAAAACAATGTCATCTTTCACAGGACAGTAACATTAGATGAATTGTATTTCATAAGCTAGGAATTAATTCCTCCACTATAAACAGTTTCTATATAAAAGCATTTAAGTTATCTTGAAACACAGCCCTGAAATAATGGCTTTGCACCAGCCTCAGCAGCCCTTCCGTCCACTTTTGTAGTGGAAAGGTATTAAGAAGGTTCAGAAGGTCCACAGAGCTTGTGAACCCACAAGTTCAGGTTTTCACAGAGCCAGTTTCCTCTGTCTTTCCTGTTAAAGAAAAAAAAATGCATCCTGAAAACCCAACATCAGCATTATTCCAAAAGGTTTCAAGTATCTCGAATTTTATTTTAATAAAGGATCAGCCTCACAGACTGTGAGGTTCCTGTGGTTAACTTTGTGCCTGTGGCTCACTTCTTGGCTTGTCCACTGCCAGCAATGGACTTTGTTCCATGACAATTTGTTTTTCTGGTGCCAAGATAAGTTTCACGAGGGCAACCTAAACTGAACTCGCAAATACTTTTTGTCATGCATCATTGCGCCATCATCTTCAGCAGAACAAACAAATTAGTATTCATCAATTTATAATAACTATTTTACCAAGGCTTGACTGTACAAATACAGCAAGTTATCAAATCCTAGTGAGTGACAGATAATACAAACACTTCGTTACACACACAAAAAGTTGTAATTTAACAGACAAATCATTTTTGCTACTTCATATTAGATAATGTAGCTTTGTAGAGTAAGTAAAGAAATAAATTCAACAAAAAGTCATTCTGTACAATAGCTCGATTTAAGTACGTATTACAAGCTTACGAGGCTCATGTCATAGTTCATTTCCAATCTGGGTTTTAAAAATCCACCAGAATGGAATCCCCATTAGCGCTGTATATCTACCACTTGCAGAATGGATAGCTTTAAGCTTGCATGTTGGGAAAAAAAAAAAAACAGACAACCTACTCCTGCAATGTTACGAATAGTGAGGATTTCAAAGTACAAAGCCAAATTCAAAGTTAGAAATAGTCTTTCAGAAATGCATCATATAAAGCATAGCGAGAGGCTAGAGCTTCAGACAAAGTGATCTTCCTCCCTTCCTCTGCCAATTAAAACAGATCCATAATAACTAGAAGTTTTATTTGAGAATTTTGCTGCCTTAGACACTCTACTATTCAATTCAGAGAGGTCTGAAATCCATGAACCCATTCCTTTGAAGAAAAAAAATTACCACCTCCCTTCTTTTTCCTCTTTCCTCCCAGGCTGCTGGGATGTACAATGCAGGCATAAAGCACGTAATATGGATGTTGGCAGGAATTACGTAGTAACTAACACAACGGGTCACATAGTTTCTTGGAGGAAAACCACCTGTGAGTCTAGCTGTTCTTGATCCAGTCGTTGTGACAGAGGGGAGAGAGTCTATTCCTGCAATGGAAGTTACTTGGTTCTATACCTTCCCCAAAGCAGTGGGTGGTGGGAGGTAGGCTGGGAGAGAAAGGGAAGGTGGTAAAGAGAAGTGCAGTATTCAGAAGACTGACTGCTTACTGTCAAGGCACTGAGAACCCTAACATTAAAAGCTTGGACTATTTTGCCACATGTTTGAGTACATTAAAGTGTAGGTTTCAAGTCATTTTACATGAAACAAGCAAGCAGAAGATTCTTTTTTTTTTTTTTCCCCTAGGTACAAAGACCTTGTAATAGACTACAGCTACTACTCAGCATTAAAAAAGGTCAGACATGTTAAGGAATCCCCAAAGACCCTGGCAGGTCCCTCCATCTCCAATATGTTCATGATTTTAGTGTTCTAAAAATACTATAAATACCAGCACACCATATTATGACAAATCTTTTTAAGGAGCTTAAACAGTTTTTCCATGCTCCAATGAAGTACTACTGCACACCGAAACTTCAGCACTACTGCAACTCTTTTTCTCTCTCTCACCCTACCCTCACACCTTGTTCCATTCCCCACCTCACAGAGGTATCTTAATGCTCCCCATTGGAAATGGCAACAGTAACGCCTTCAGATTCTGTAGTTGCAGGGATTCTTGGCACTTTCTTAGCAGGGCTTGGGATGTGCTAAGAAGAAGGGAAAAAAAACATTAAATACAGTTTTCTCGTTCACAGACATTCACACTTCATGGCTAGGACAACATTCATGCTACCCTGGTTGGCTTGGTCTTAATTCAATCAAATTGGTCATGCGTCATGCAAACTGATTATGTGAAAAGAGCCAGTTTGTTCTCGTTTCATTCTTGCGCAGTTTCATTCTTGTTATGACAAAATGTACTTTTTAAAATTCCATGTTCAATTTTTTTACTTCTGGCTTGCATATTACATGTATTAACAAAGCATTTAATGTAACTTCTTAAACCACTTTCTCTTTTAACATACATGCACATGCTAAGACGAACAGATAAACTGTTCTACCATTTACATCAAACTTTGAAAGAGTGCCGAGCGTTCACCTCATGAACAACGCCTGGGTGGACAACTTCAACTCCTGCCTCCAGAGGTCGATCACACATAAGTGGCCGCCGCGCATAAGTTCTCCTGTGTTTTTCATCCACACGCACGAGGTACCATGTCCCCTCAAACAGATCCTCCACCGAGCACTGGGGAATGTAGTTGGCTGTAAAAAAGCCGGTAACACACTGTTAGTTGCTTCCTGGTAAGCAATTTACACGGCACAGGCCTTTGCAGTTTGGATGTAGTAAGACAGAAAAAACAAGTCTGCATTTCATTTCATTCACTTTGGGCCAACGAGCTACTCAGAAGCAGAAAGCATTGGACATTTTTTCCATTCTACGTCCTAATCATTTAAAGTCAGCTGAATTCAGTGATGAGTTCCTAGTTGTAAGAGTAGGAATGATTTATATTCATGAAGTTCTTACCCAAATGATGTGTTTCCTGTCTAATCTTCATGTTTTCAGCAAAGACCTCAGGTGCAATACATTTTCTCGAGTCAAGTCTTGTTTTGAGATCAGAAAGGCTGGCTGTTATTTTGTCCAGTGCAGAACCTACAATATAAAACCATCATGTGAGGTAGAACCATTGCTGAGAACTGCACACCAGCACACTAATATTTCAAAATATTTTGCATTACAGAAGCCAAACTTTAAGTTATTTAAAAATACTGCCAATTACTCAATCAAAACGTTACCAGAGTTCGAAGAATATTATTTATTTGCCCAAGGAGACTTAAAACATTCTCTGGAGCTGGAACATCTTCAGTTTAGCACCACTGTCATTAAGCAGAGCTCTGCAGATTTAGTTATGCTGGTGGGTCGCATGACAAGGCATTCAGAGGTGTGCTGTGCAAGGAGTTAATTAACATCTCTTCCTTTCACTCACCAGGAGTGGCATCCTGGGTAACCCTGATGGAATACAGCGTAGCAGCAAAACCAGAGCCATATGAGAACACGCTGATCCTCTGTCCCGCGAGCTGTTCTGGGGAGTACCTGCAAATCGAGCAACAGTTGTTTAATTGAGAATTAAACCCAAGCGCCAAGTCAAAATTACTAGGAAGTGCAGCTGGCTAAGAAAACGCAGCCAGCGAATGATACTGACTACGATGCACATTTACCATGGTATGTGCATGAATGGTGTCTTTTTAGAACACAATTTCAAACACTGCTGATACGTGATTAGTTACAAAGCTCCCTCTCCGAAAGACAGCAAAAAAATGCCCCAAATTTGATTATCTAGAAGGCAGCCACTTTTCATTCTTAAGTGACCTAAAGCCTAAAATGAGCAAGCACCTCTTGGAGGGCAAAGTCAGAATAAAGAAAAAAGGATCCCAGAGAAAGGGTTTAATTTAAACTTAACATGATCTTTTAAAAGTCTCTCATTGCAAAAGCAGATTGTTAAGTAATTACTGATTTAATTTGGCAATGATTTTTATAGTGAAACAGAGAAGGCATTCTGATTCTCTTTTCCACCGCAGCAGAGGTTTAGGGTGGGTGGGATTTTTTGAGGGGCAGAAAGCTGAGGCTGGGAAGACACCAGCTCACAGATAAGATCCTACTTTGGGAGGCAGTAAGCAGCTGTTTCGGGTCAGCTTCTGACACAGAAGTTTTGAATCTGCTTGTCACTTGAACTGACTGTGTATGCAGAATAATTTTTTAACTTTAGTCTTTCTCTTTAAGGCAATTTAGTACGAAAAGGCTTGCGGGAAGGTGCTTTTACAAAAAGCCTTCTGCAATGAAAACCTTTTATGACCTTACATATAAAAAGCTACAACTTTTCCAATTTTATGCTTACTGGGCTAGAAGAGAGGCAAGGCAACCATAGACTGAAGGCGTATACATATTTCCATTTTGATTGGACACAAGTAACGAAGCTTTGGTTTTCTGATTGAAGAGCTCTGCACTAGCTTTCATAAAAGCTTTTTCCACATCTCTGTCAAAGTACGTATCTTCGAGTTTTACATCCCTATTAAAAAAATAAAATCAGAAACAGTTACTAAAATAGCAGAAAATAAAAACGCACCTTGGATGTGTAACAAATCAAGATTATGTGAATAAGGAAGACAGCAGCCACTCTCACCTGAAAGCTTCCAGACCACTGAAAACACTCTTTGCTGTTTCTGGGTTCTGGTCACTGAGAAAGTCATTCAGCAAGAGTCTAGCAACGGATTTCTGTACCAGTTTACAGTAGGGAGAATGAAAGATCATGAATCCAAAGTCATTCAAGGTGAAACGTCTGTCTGTCCCCTCTGGAAGTGGCAGAAACATTGTGTTACAACTTACGTTACCTTACTTACAACTGAAGTTACAACTTACTCACTTTGACTATGAAAATAAAACAGGGGAGTGGCAGGATACAGTCACAACACACCAGCGCACAAGAGACAACCATAAGACTAACTACTGCTGTCAAGTTCTTTTAAAACACTGCTGATAATTCTGTTTAGTTCCTTACTATCTTTTGCACCAGCTAAGAATGCTTGCCCTTGTTCCAAATCAACAGTCTGGAAGTTGAACAGTCTCTGTATTTCCACCCAGCGTTTTTACACAATAATCTACTTCATTTAACTAATCTTCACACCTAAGCTTCTTAATATGAGTGAAGCAATTACTAACATACAGGGTAAAAAAAACGCAGTATCACTTCAATATTAACCTCGCCAGCTTAAGAGCCTGGGTGGAGGAGGGGAACAACACACTTTTAAGCAACGCATTATACGTAACACCAACAGCCAAAGCCCGCAGAGACTACTGTTTACTGACCATCAGGTACTTAATCATGCCAGAACAGAAACGAGACTTTTCTAAATGGGAGGCAGCAAACACTCCAACTGCCTCGGAAAACACGAACACAGGCACTCACACACTAGTCTTTAGACTGGGTGATAAAATACACTGTGTCTCTGTATTACACAGCGTATTACACTCTGTATTACTCCAGCGTTTGCGGATCTTGCAGTATCATCAGCTGAGGCTACGTACCTTTTTGCCACTGGGCGTGGATCTTGTTGCGATAGACAGTATAGCAGCGATCTAACGCACTGAGGTAGCACTGTATGGACAGTTTGCCATCAACTACAGGGTATTCAGAGACCATATCTGGTTTATAGAAGTCATATGCATGCTGCATGTGGGTTCCACGCAACCCTGATGGACAGAAATTGACAAAAGTTGAAAATTACTTTATTCAGCTGCTTTGAGTCGATTTCAGTGCATCACTTAACACAGAGGAGGATACAAGCAACATCTGGCCCCAAGCAGGTTTTGATCACACTTCAGGCCCTTTAGATAAGGTTTCATACAGTAGCTTTTTAAGCATGGTAGGACCGAGCGTGACAAACACACGTAACAAACGACTTCCATCATTTTGCCTTGGAAGTAGAGCACTATTTCATTCAGCTCTAGTCCACTCTTAGTCAATTCCTTAGTCCCCAAGGAAGTAAACAGATAGGAGCATCACTAGTTGTTCCTTGCAGCCTCCTACAACAGGATTGGCCAAGTTGGCCCAGAGCAAGAGGAGACAAAATACAATTTCTGACAGTGGGCATTAATCCAGCCCTCCAGTAATGCACAAAAACCAGGGGACAGGCTTCAGAACGGATCCAGTTATTCGACTGAATCCAGTTATCTTGTTTTCTCACAGAACTAACCTCTCTCAAAAATTAACGGAGCATTTGGACCAATCAGCATAGCAACAGCACCGGCTCCACCTGTCGGCCTGGCATTTCCAGTGGCATAGACAGCAATGTCTCCAGCAACCACAAGCGCATAGCGTCCTGTGAAAAACACACAGAAACAGCAGTGAGAAACAGGCAAGAATCCATCACATTTTAATATCCATCAGCAATTTTTAGACTTTGTTTATAGAGGATAAAACCCCCAAATTAAAGGACTCTTCAACCCTGACTTCCCCCCCACATTTCAATTTCCTGGCAGCCACCAAAATTTACAGGAAAAGACCAGTGATTATTAGCCATGTTATTTTTTACACTGTATTTGAACTAGTGGCAAATGCCCAGAGCATTTAAGAAAACAACTTTGGAAGAGAAAAATAGTTTACCCTTTGGGTTTTATACAGCTGAACACGAATAGTCATTATAAGGCAGACGACTCGAACTCAGAGAATGATTTAACTTCTCAAGGAAAGAAACTGAACTTACCATCCCAAGAACTAGACTCAATCCAATTAATAGCATTAAAAAGAGCAGCAGTGCCCCCATAGCATGCATTGGTGGTGTCGATTCCTTCTACATCCGTATTACCAGAATCTTCAAAAAGCTGCATCAGGACAGTCTTCACAGATTTTGATTTATCAATTATCGTCTCCGTTCCAACTTCTAATCTTCCGATACACTCATAGGAAAGGTTGTTCCTCTCCATGAGCTTCTGAACCACAGTCAAGCAGAGAGAATTGATATCCTCCCGGTCGGAGCAGAACCCCATCTTTGACTGGCCCAGCCCAATGGTGTATTTCCCAGCATCCACACCATCATACTTCTCCAGCTCTGTCTGGTCTACATACTGAGAGGGAAAATATATTTCCAGTGCAACAATCCCCACATCTTTGGGCCAACAGGATTCAGTATTCACTGGAAGAGACCCAGGCATTGTGGTAGATCTGTAAGAAAAAGAGAAAACCACAAAGCCACCTGATTTATTCACATCCATTTTGAGAGACCTACTTTCATTTCCTGTAGGTTTATAGAAAAAGTTAAATTTCAGGTATTCTGTGAGGTCATTTGCAAATGGCAAGCCTTTGCCTCTGGGGAGAATTTAGTCTGAGCATAATGCAAACATCATTGTAAGTTTTGTAACACTTTACATTAAGAAGTACTTTTAAGAAACAATAAAAATTTCAGCCCCAGAGATGAACAGATGTAAGTTAAGCCCAAGTTATTTCACTGGAGCAAAGACGGATGCTCAACAAGTACTGAGTGTTTGAGAACATAATGAACATTAAGTGTACTTTTGCTTACATGCGAAGTCTCAATTTTACACAACCAAGTGAGAAACTTTGCATTATTTATTTTAAATGTTGCTAGTTGAGAAGTTCAAAACTCACCCTTAACAGGAAATCTCTCCTTAAAACAGGCCAGGACTTTTCAAAATTGTTTTTATTTTTAAACTAAGTGACCCAAACCTCCCCATTTTGTTTATACTTGCAACAAAGAAAGCAGAAATTTTTTTGTGCGGGACGGGGTTTTTTGCATTTTTGGTTGGGTTTTTTGTTTAAGCATATTCTGTCTTGGCATCCTGGAACACGGAAACTCCTAATTCCTCGTCTGGAGGAATATTTCACAGGCTGAGATGAACACACGGGGATTCTCCCTCTAGATCAAATTTTTTTATTTTAACTCCACAAGTTTACTGTCACAACACTCAAGGGCACCCCATTTCTTTAACCCCATCCCTCCTACCCAGACAAGTGCCGTCTTCTTTTGCTTATGCCCAAGAAGGCGAGCACTTATCCCTTCTGTGCCCAGCTGTAAGTCACCAAGCCTTAACCAACCTCTTCCACAACACCACGATGAGCTGTATGGAGAAATAAAGCCTTTCACTTTAGAGGATGCATATTAAGACAAGTGCTAGGACACATTAGAAGTGTTTTCTGTTACGGGCACAGTGTTATGTAATGGTGCACGGCTCGCCGTTCTTTTCGATTGCCTCCAACAAACTTCCAACCGTACCTAACGATGTACCTAAAACAACCCTATTTAAATATTTCTCTTTGGCCTTTATTCATATTAAAGCGTGTGAAGGGGAGAAAAAGCCTATTTAAAGCTGCTTACTGGTGTGCTGCAGAACAGCCGCAGGGTGCACTGACACGATTTTAAGCAAAACACCTAATTTCGCCACCTTCACGCACCCTGCTCCCAGCCCTGCTCGCGGCTCGCGCGCCCGCGACGGCTCGCCAACGCCCCGCGGCCG
>NW_010394121.1:0-361 GCF_000710305.1 Buceros rhinoceros silvestris
GGAATTATTAAGGGCGTCATTGCTTCCCAGCGCAAGGTCTCGGGTCCGAGTGCTGACGGATTGCTGAATCCCACCCTGCACCTCGCGACGGAGCTGTAGTGAGAGGAGCGGAGGGAAAATGTACTTTATTAAACACTTCTTTGCATGCAGAATATTTAGGAAGGGTCAAATTTATTTTGCAATTGGCAAAAGCAAAGCAAGGTCTCGGGTCCGAGTGCTGACGGATTGCTGAATCCCACCCTGCACCTCGCGACGGAGCTGTAGTGAGAGGAGCGGAGGGAAAATGTACTTTATTAAACACTTCTTTGCATGCAGAATATTTAGGAAGGGTCAAATTTATTTTGCAATTGGCAAAAGCAAA
>NW_010394122.1:0-1312 GCF_000710305.1 Buceros rhinoceros silvestris
CCTCAAGCTCTTCCTGCACGCTGCAAAATTCCAGCTGACACTTGGCCAGATGCAACGGGATGTGCCCCGGGATGACAAAAGGAGCCTCCCCCGACAGCCCCCGTCGAATGGCAAAGCTCCGCTTCCAGCCATATAATCACTGGAGCTCAAAAAATAAAACTGAAAAGTGTTTACAATGGCGTAAACGCCAGGGTCAGCGTCGCGCAAGGGTCACGCTCGCTGCTCCAGATGCATTAATGTCATCTGCGGGAAATTCCCTGCAGGAATCCTCGCTCCGGCCCCCCGCTCCTGCCGGCGACTGGGGATGGGGGGATTCCTGGCTGCCCACCCGCACCCCCCCGGCTGCAGGGAGGAGGGCAGGGCAGCGCAGAGCCCCCGGACCACGAGAACCGCAGGGACAGAGGGGGCGGACTTGGCCATTTGCAGAAGCGGCACTGTGGCCCTCGGGGTATCCCCCGCCTGGGGGGATGCAGAAACCACGGACAACGGCGCAGGCCAGCGAGACGCAGCACACGCCACCAGAGCCCTTCCAGGAGCTCTCTCCAGTGATGGTGGCGCTGGTGTCGTTACGGAGGTGCCGACGGGCCAGGCAGAACCGTTTCACCCAGGACGCGGTATCAGAGGGTTGGTGTTTCCCTTTTCCACCGGGGACGGAGGAGGAGGAGGAGGCGTAGGGGACCTAACTGCCACTCCCTTGGCCTGAGGTTAGGTCCTCGCACCCAAAGAACGGCCTTTCGGGGGGTTTCCAGCAGCTGCTGAGAGCTCCTGGAGCAGAGGAGGGGCATGGCGTGGGGGCTCCGAACTTTCCCCCCACTTGCTCCATCATGGGAAAATCACAGCTCGTACCAGTCTGTTCAAACAGGCACTGGGACCATCAACCTCCACCCCAAAAAAAGCGAACGGAGCCGCGGCTGCCTCGAGGGAGAAGCCCGTTACCGGCCAGGGCGTCAGTCGATGCGGACACGCCGCTTCCTTCAGCAGCTGCTGTCTGGGTTCCAGAGCATCCGGGAAAAGCCGCCCCGGAGATCGCTCAGCGCTTGTTCCGTGTTTTAATGTGGGGGAATCACCTCTGGTGGGACGCGAGAGGAGAGCGTTGGGTTACGGGACCGCGTTGAGGCGGCACGAAACCCGAGGGGCTGTTAAAGCCCCAGCCCGGAGCTCAGAAGGGAGAAAAAGGCCGGGGGAAAGGGAGGGAGGGGAAAACACCGGCTCCAGATAAGCAATTGTTAACATGATCCATATGGTCCCCAAGTTGCCTCTCTGTTTAACCCAAATGATAATGGCAAACGGGAAGAATGCGGCGGGGGCTCCG
>NW_010394122.1:1473-1785 GCF_000710305.1 Buceros rhinoceros silvestris
GGAGAACAAAGGCGGCTGCGAAACCCTTCCCCGCTCCGCAGAGAATGACCTGTGAGTGGGGAGAGCCCACGGCTGCAGCTCCCCAGGGCCGAGCCACCCCAAAACCCACCCGGCTCCGCTCGCCCCTTCTTCTTCACCAGCGCTTCCCAATGGCCGCACGGAGCCAGGGCTGAAAGCGGCTGTAAACCAAACCAAACCGCTGACAAGCATTAACAGGGATGTTTTCATCATCAATAATAAACTTTAAACACGAGCTGCGGCTCGGGACCGGCGCTGGTGTAAACACGGAGCCCATTCGGCCCCGCTCGGGGC
>NW_010394122.1:1987-2236 GCF_000710305.1 Buceros rhinoceros silvestris
TCGCCGAGGAACACAATACCGTACGTGCCATTCATTATCCCCGGCGGTCCCCCACGAGAAAATGTCAACACACTTCTGCTGAAGATAGCTAAAGCAAATGTTTAATGTGATCAACAACTGCTGGGCCCCGGCCCCCGCAGAAATGTTTAATTCAGAACCAGGTCTAAGGACAAACAGGCGCCGGAGCCGTGCGCCGGCATCTAGGAACGGCGAAGCTGGCACCCTGTCACCGCCGGAGCAGCGACCGGC
>NW_010394122.1:2579-2876 GCF_000710305.1 Buceros rhinoceros silvestris
ACCCCTGAAATCTGTTTGTCGCAAAACCAGGAGCCGACTCATGGTAACGTTCATTTTTCCAATCCCAGAGTGAGCTAGGAACGATGGAAACCAGCACGGTGCCTCCAACACCAGGAGAATGCATGCGGGAAGACGCAGTCTAAAGCTATTTAAAAGTTTGTCGCAAAACCAGGAGCCGACTCATGGTAACGTTCATTTTTCCAATCCCAGAGTGAGCTAGGAACGATGGAAACCAGCACGGTGCCTCCAACACCAGGAGAATGCATGCGGGAAGACGCAGTCTAAAGCTATTTAAAA
>NW_010394123.1:0-48605 GCF_000710305.1 Buceros rhinoceros silvestris
TGCAGCCGCGGGGCTGTCGGCTCCAAGGGCGTGGGGAGAAAGGGCCTGTAAGGAATAAAGAGGTATTTCAGGGTTAGAACTTGGCTTTCCTATTGACGAGGTCCCCTTCCGAGAGCGAGATACATACTACCCTCCATTTATGTAACTCCAGAAAATGCTGTCAGGCTTACTCATGAAATAAAAAGCAAAACCTGATAATCTGGATGATAATCATCCCACTCCTTGACGCAGTGCTGCTCACCGCGATACTTTTGATTCCTAGACAACAGCTACAGAACTAAAAAAAAAAAGAATGTAATATCTTAACGTACGTTAAATCCATACTAGAACAACAGCGAGGATCAGAAGACATCTTGGTTTGAGATCTAAGACCTACAATAAAGAGGGGTCCTCCTTGTCGTACTTACTATGTTAAAACAATCCGGCTTATTTTATAATTTGTTATATATAGAAGTATGCTCAAAGACTCAAGTGCTGTTGTAGGAACATTTCAAATTAGTTTTAGGCTGTCTTATTTTTCTTTCTGAAACTTGCATACAGTTTTCACCACGTTTTCCTCCAAAAATAACTAATGTTTCTATAGCAGGCTTCAGTGTACAAGCAAACCAACCTCCCCCCTATTCTCCAATGAGGCAGGCATTTTTGCTTCAGCCTCTCCTACTACTGCATTGAACTAATTCACCGATCCTTTCTAAACTTGTCCCTTTGCTAAACTGGAGGATTCACACCAGCATTACCCCAAGCCTGGCAGAGCCAGAATCCAATCCTATCCATAGTCATAGCTCAATCCAAGCCTTACCCGACGCTTATCCACCCCAAAAGCCTCCCAAAGCCATTAAGTGTATTTTTGCTTGGTGACATACCCCTGGAAAACCAATTTAAAATCCTAAAAATGGAAGTGATTAATAGTGTTTGTTTAGAGACCAAAAGAAAGTTTATATCTCTAAGATTCAAAAAAAAACATGTAAGCATAAAACTGAGGTCACAGTGCAAAACACAACCAGAGTAAACTTTTCTAGATAAGATGAATATTCATTTTTATATTCAGTTTTAGGGATTGGTAAAATGATTACGAGGTTCTATACCAAAGTGTTGCACCAGATCATTTGCACCTTGATTTGAATGATTTCTGCCTCAATGCAAGTCCTTTATCTCTCTGAATTTTTGTACAGCAAATAAAATCCAGATCTGATTTTCGCATTGGGCATTAGACACCTACCTTCAAAAGGAGAATTTAGGTTTTGCTACCGCTTGGGTTCTTATAGCCAGTTAGTAATTCTGCACAAGGGTTTAGTTCTTATATCCTGATACTGCCTCTGAGTGTAAGCAGAAGTCCTGTGAGTATTCTTTGGAGATTAGGAACAGTAATATTGAAAAAGATTTTAACCTGGAGAAATTAGTTTAGAAAACTAGTAGTTGAAGGTGTCAACACATCATCTGATACTTAAGTAGGAGAAAAATGTCACTATTTGTCACCAAAATGAAGTTTTGTACTCTTCTGGCATATTCAGCATTTTTGGTTGAAGACCCCAATTTAATTTTCTTACTTTTGAACTATTGATCTATCAAGAAGCCAAGGAAATGGCTTGAAACATCGACTTCCTCCTTTACTTGAAATCATCCTGTCCAAAGATTTCATCAGAATTTAGGGCAGTTTGAAGCGAAGGTGTGTTAGCCATCAGGGTGAGCTTTACTATTGCTACAAGCAAGTCTTGAATCTGTGATTAAAGCTCACGCTTGGAAGCAGGCAGTGGTGTCCTCCAGGGCGTTTCACAGTGCCTCAGGACTACTTGGCTTATTTGCAATGCGTGTCAAGCCCAACTTTCTTTCACTCCAAGGCTGTATAAAAATGGTACTTTTCATAGAGACCATGCTTTTTTTCACATTCCTCCTAAACTGGGTGATCTTGTTTCAGCCTTTGCTTGGCAGATTTGTTCATTTGGTTCTATTTGGTTTCAGCTGTATAAATTCCAATGATACTTCAAAGTAGACCTGGCTAGTTTTGCACTGACTGGAACGTATAATTTGAAAGTTTCTTCACTCATAAGATGGGACAAGAGGGAAATCCATCAGAGGTTTGCTGTTTTTTTTTAAACAATTCTTACCTTTCTTCTCTGCCACATGTACATACTCCCCTGTTTGGATGGTGTATAACCATGTATGGGCATATATGTAGGTTTTGAAGCAGAAGTATTGATGTCAGTGATACAGTAGTAAATATTTACTAGTGTAAATACCGACAGAACATTAGTTTAAACAGAAGCCTCTCTCTGTGTGTATATATATATACATTTTTTTTTTTAGCAAGCCAAAACAAGGTACAGGTTTTAAAGATCTTTCAGAAGTTTTCGAGTAGGTCTTTTTGTGGGAAAAGACTAGGCTTTTGGTGTTTGTTTTTAAACACAATCCGAAATTTTTAGTGAAATAAAATAAAAACCTTTTTAATTGGCTCTAGTCTTAAGGTTACGTACACATCAAAGGCCATAAAGAAAAGGGCGTGATGCTGCAGCAACAACTGAAGTATTTGTTCCACACAAAGCTTTTTTTCTGCAATATTGAAGAAATCCAACAGGACCAGTAGACCTTTGGTTCATTTTGCAAAGCTAACAAATGCTCGTACAGCTTATTCACAGGAAAACCCTTGCTGGGCAAACTTTACTATATTAAATGACTCACCTTTTGTTTTGTTAGTATTTGCCAGTCCTGCTGTCTAAAGCAGCCAAAAGCTCTCTCACTACATCTGAGACGTGAGGTTTGCTGGTAGCAGGGCTGGGATAAGGTTCAAAATGAGAGGTGTTAGAAAGAGGACAGTGTGTCACAGTCTTGTTCCTTTCTTGCAGACTCGGGGGGGGGGGGGGTTCTTTTTTTTTTTGGGGGGTTTATTATTTTTCTCCCTTTCTTCCTGCCTGATGAAACAGCTTGTTTGCTTGTGGCATCTTCTCTGTATGCACTGATTGCAGAAAGATCTCATCTTTATACAAAAGGATATGATGGGAGGGAAAGGCCAGTCAGCTGCTTCCTTCAGCACATGACTGGGGTGAGATTGCTGAGCACAGGCAACTTATGGACATATTTGTAGAGGAGCTCTGTATCAATAAATACAGGATAGTCTCTGCTGGAGCTGGGCAGGGTTCAAACCTTTGAACAAAGCTGTGCTAGCTGGCTGGGTGGGGTAAACTGAAAATTCCACTAAAGGCTTACATTTATGGAAGCAAACTGGATTGATTCCAAATCTGACCCACCTGACTGAAGGGGAAATATTGACTTTAGTGTGATCTCTTTACATGCTGAGGAATTTGTTTTACACCCTCTTCTCAAACAAAATAGAAAAATTTAGTGATACTGTCCCTGACATTATTTGAAAGAATCGATGATCAGATTAAAGTAGAGAAAATTAAGGTCAGTATCTTTTATGTCACCCCCTGACACTTTTTAAACACTGGTTTGGTGATTGGCAGTCTTTATATATAACCTAGACCTAGCTGAGTAATACCAGCATAGCTCTTCTAAAGCTGGGTTTCAGTAGTCAGCTGGGGTGAAGTTCCCTATTTCTTTCACCCCTGTTGCACATGGAAGTGTGGAAAGGGCAAGTTTTAAACTCCTGCAATTCCTCCATTCAGCAGCCAGAATGAGGAAGCCAGGACAGCCCGAAGTTACTGGCTGCCTGTTTTGAATACCTGAAAATTGTTGGGTTTTTTCCCGTAATTTATGTTTTTGTATTTGTTCCACCTGCACTCCACTACGTAAAAGCATCTTGAAACACTGCATTTCTACAGAAAATAAGGAGCACCAGGAGGAGTTGTGAATGACATAAGGAAACACCCTGATTTCCAAATCTTTAACTACAATCATTTGATAGTACTATTAAGTGCTGCAGCTTTATTTTTCGTGTTGCTGCCCCAAAATGCTTTGCACAGTTGGATAGTAATTACAGTTTTAAGCACACAAGTAGGAGCTTTCAAGCATAGACAGCTACGAGTAACCTTTAGCTGATATGCAAAAAGATATGTAGAATATGGTCTAAATGACAAGAAGTGTGAAATCTGTATGTTGCCCAGCTAGAAGCTGGGAAGAGAGGCAAAGAACGGGGGAGGCCTGTTTCATTGTTATTTTTCAGCTGCCAGACTTAGCAACCTGACTTCATGCTTGTTGCTTCAAACCAGTAGTAAGTCCACTGAAAGCAAGCTGTAGCAGCAGAAGGACAGGATAATACAGTGATAGCTAACCCCATTAACCTTTAGAAAAGGAAGAGAAGTTTTGAATCATTTCCTCAAGCAAGTGTGGAACTAGCAAGACTGCTTGTGAAAGAGAGGATGTGGTCATGTGTCTTTGCTGACGTGTCAGGTGATGTATTTGGCATGTATTGGGGCACTGAGAGAGCTCCAGGAAGACTCAAGGGTGGGAATGCTACTAAATAAGCAGTGAGAAAATAAAGACGTTTCTGCAGTGGCTGGGTTGGACTAAGATTGCTGAGATAACAGATGGACCGTCAAACTCCAGGAAAGCAAACCAGTCTGAGACAAACTTAATGCCAGTTTTGTCAACGCTGAAATTGGGAGGGAAAAAATGTTTTGTTGAAAATGCTTGATTTCACTCACACTGTTTTATGTCTTTCCACCTCTCTTACATAAGTGTCCCTTCTTTTATCTCTCATCTCTCACTTGACAGATAGAACTAAAATTTACATTTTTTACATTCACATTTTCAGAACTAGTTTTCTATTAAATATTAAATATATGAGACACAAATGCACTGGATTCATTGCAAGTGAAATCTGAAGTTTGAAAGCCTGAAATCTATCAAATTTCCAGTTCACTAAAATTCTGAGAAGTTTCTGAAGCACAACATAACATTCTTTGCAGATCAATATGTGTAATGAAAAGAAGGAAATTGGACACAGGAGCTTCAAGACGTCCTTACTTTAAATAGAAGCTAAAACTAAAGTCAATATTTACTAGCAATTTGCAAGGTTGCTAGGAATAGGAGTATTTTATTCAAACCAGTTACTTGAAGAGAGATTGCTTGGAGCTCTCCGTCTCACACAGACCTGGGCTCACTACAAAATTCTTATGTGGGGCAGAGACAAGATTCTGGGAAATTCTCACCCCAAAACCAGCTCATGGAATTTTACTAAAGTTTATCTCATATGACTGACAAGGACTCAGTTTGGACAGTGAAATTCTGGGATAACATTATTGATATTACAGCATGTGTCAAATTCATAGCATAAGAATGATAAAAATTCATTGCTCTTTTTCCAAGGGGGCTTCGATTTTAATGTCATCTACAGTTCTTACCCTAAAAGAAGTATACAAATTTTAGCCCTATTGTCTCAGAAGATACTACTCACAGCTACTCACAGCTACTACTAATTAGACAAAAATAGACTTGGTTATACAGCTTCTAAAGAGCTGTATAAATCAGAAAACGAACTGCCAGCCATGATGCGCCCGAAACTACTGCAGCCCCCTCCCCTTCTCGAGAGCAGCACACACACCTTACAGAACAGACTGGGCCACTTACGTGATGCTGAGTCCTAACTCCATCACTCAGGACAGCAGTGTCTGATTCGTGTAATTTCTGTCTTTTCCCTCTTCGTCGTTTACAGGAGGGAGAGACTGCATGGCCTGTGGTCACTTCCCTCACCAGGAATAGTTGCTATCTATGCAGTTTCTTTTCTAAACTACTCTATTTTTAAGGAGCTGTTTGAACAGGGTTTTTTCTATTATTTATTATCATGTTGAAATTGAACCTTGAGCTAGTAAAAATAATATTATGGCAGCACTCTCGTTCTAAAACCAGAGCCACTGTTTTCACAGGAGGACACTTCAAATAGCTGCAAAAAACTTTTAACTGTTGAGCTCTGAGATGCGGGCAGTGTACAAGCCTCAGTTATTTCAGATGGCGAAGCAGGCTATTTTTCAGAGGTTATTGCTGATAGTTTAAATTGTAACCCAAAACTTAACACAGAGAAAAGTGGTTTTTGCAGCGGAGGGTGGGGTGGATGAAGATTACTGCAACCTTTTCCATTTATTTTTTTTTAACACCACTTGTGTTGCACTGCAAACCAGCACAGAAACATAATTTGTTTCAAAAGTGACTGATCTCCTGAGGGCAAAAGACAGAGAATCAGTCTTCATGCTAATATAACCTGATCAACAATTGCTCAGAAAACTGAGTGAGGAGGAAATAACAACACTTCAAGAATTTGGCAGAGGCAGATGGAAAAGCCCCAAAAACATCTCTGTCTGTTCATTGCACCCAAAGCACTTCTGCCTTCCTCGGGCATCCCACAGCTTTCTGTCTTGTGGTGGCTTATGTTCAGCCCTTTGGCTGGAACCATCAGCGAGGTCATCCAGCCATTTTGAGTTACACTGCCATTTAAATAAAGACAACACACAACTCTGCTCTCTTGTCCTCAGAAAATCTGCTTTCCTAAAATCTCACATATATAGCTAAAATAACTTGGCCATGGAAACCTTTTCAGAGGGGATTCAGTCTTCATAAAGCAGTAGTTTGTAATTCAAGAATCTCGGTAAAAGGAACCTGCCTTCTTTCTCCCAGCGTGACTGCAATTAATGGTCTTATCTGTGCAGAGGCTTCAAAGAGAGAGAGACATTCTGGTCTCAGGTTGTAAGAAATCAGGCAAGCCATTCTGTTCCTCCTGGGAACAGCATTGCCATGGCGTTTCTGACAGTGTATACTTCAACAGAGCCTGAGATGTTGAATTGCCAGCTGTTGAGGCAGCTGGAACGCATTTGCTAATGTAAATGATTTGTCCATTGTTCAGGTAGAGCACGGCAGAGCAGCGTACTGCTTCTTTATTCAATAATTTGTGCTGGGGTAGGGCTTAGGGATGGATTTTTTAAAAAATTTTTTATATGGTCCATGACACCAAAATATCTTAGTGTAAGAGTAGGAGAGATGATTGACAGCAGGCTCCTGGTTGTGCATGTGCATTTTATTTTGTTTTTTCCCCAAACTGGCCTCTCTCTTTAATGGTGCCGGAAAAAATATGCCCTGGTTGTCTGTGCTGGTGGTGAGGTGCGTGCAAGATAGGGACAGTTGTATTCGCACCAAACGACTGCCTTGAAATGCTACAAATGCTGCAAAACGTAATCTGGGAGATGCTCGAAAACAGATTTTCTCTTCTGAAGTGGTCTTGCCTCTTTGACTCTTCTCTCCTCCAATTTCTCCTACTGCTATTACCATGCGGCTCCAGAAAAGCCACGTTGGTATTAGGATGTTACCGAATTGTCATTTGAAGGTTTTTCTGAAGGTCAGGGAACACAGTATTGAAACTAGTGCTGATGGTTCCTCTGTGGCAGCCCTTGCCAAGGAGGAATTGTAACTGAATAGTGACAAGTATTGAGTCAATAGGAAGAGCAAACCTGTTGTTGATAAGGGCTCAGATGTTAAACTTAAGCTCACTCACTCTCTTGTCACTGCCTGGTAACTCTTCTCACTGCAGGCCTTTGACGTCTGTAACCACTGACTGTTATTACATAGCATCTCTCTCAGCCAGCCATAGAGGACATAGAATATATATGTATTCTGTTCCTGAGATACTGCTGAGGAATAATCTTCCCAGATTTAAAAACAGTTCTCCTTCAATATCATAGAGGAAATGGCAGCTTGAGAACGCTTCCTTGTTTGATGTTTCTGAGGTGACACACACTGGAATGGCCTTTCATAGCATTGCTGAAGTTAATGCCCTACAAAACCAGCTTATTGTCAATGGACTCTGTTTGCTCTAGCCTGACTTTATTTTTAGGGGATTAAAATTAAGCAATAATATTTGTATGGTCTTGAAACTCTCTTCTGTTTTTGGAAAAAAGTACATTGTTAATATAACTTCAGAGGAGTTAAAAATTTGTTTTCATTTCACTCTGTCACAATTTAGGAAGAGCAAAACCAGACACCAGAAGCGTCCTGTGAAAACAGCTGACTGCTAAAGCTTTTTTACAGAACATATTTCAACACTGATCTTTTTAAAAAGACATATGAAATGTTGTACATAATTTTGAGATACCTGTAGTAATACTATTGTATTGAGATGTTTGAAGATAGCATTTGATACAATTTAGTCTTAAGTTCTGCAAAGCATCCACAAGCTACAAGGCAGGAATGATTACTGAAGTGCCTGAAAAACAAGGAAGCTGTATGTGAGTGACACAATTTTCTTCTTTACCCATACACTCAAAACGTATATGTTATCTTTGGCAGAAGGAGGCTTTCCACTCTACAAATCAGTAAGCTGCTGGAAAAATTGACACTGATCTTCAGTAGGGAACAGTGAGTCCCGTGGAGACAGTGGAATGTAAGACTTCCCTCCCTCCACCCCGCATTGTGCTTGGGCTGGTGGAGTTCCAAGAGAATGTGGAAAAAAGATTGTTTGGTTTCTATGATCCCGAAGCAATCATTTGCAGCAGTCACCTAGAGAACCTAAAGGAAATCTGCTTGGTTTAATTTTTTCCCTGAAAATGATGATAAAATGAGTTTATAAAGGAACATGGTGCTTACCCTTTATCAGGCCCCAATTCAAGAGTTTAAAACATACTGCTGGCTTTACACAGGCAAGTATTTACCACCACTCAGTTGCTTAGTAGCTCCTTTCAAATCTATGGGAATGTGAATGTGTTACCAGTGAGACACATACTTTAGCGTCATTCTGAATCATGTCCTTTGCATCACGTCCTCCACAGTCATTACTGAAAAATGTGGTTGTGACTATACACCAAATTAGGACAAGAGCATTTCTTATGGAAGGTGGAGTGTGGCAGGGCACGCATGTGAATGGAGTGGAGGGTGGGGAATGTTTTCTGCTGTGAGGCTATCAAGAACTTAGATCTTTTTGATACTGTAATGTTTCTGGAGAACTCCAAGATGCTAGAAGCCATGTGTTTTGAAAGCCACGTTATTTCTTTAGGTACATTGCACGCATATTAAAAAAAAATACTGCCAGGCATGTGACACCATAAGAACAACCATAACTACATAACAAATTACTTTTTTTATGAATTCAGTATGAACCAAGATGATGATGTTTCTCTATTTGATAGTCACATTTAGGCCTCTAGTCTTTAGAAAATTTCTGAGTGTTTTTCATTGTAAGCAGCAAAGTGTTAATGTTGACGTCAACTGCCAGAAGTTGCTGCAGGAAAGTATGCAGCATAGATACTCCACAAATTATATATTGTCTGCCTTAATACATGGTCTCTTGGCTTTGCCGTCATTTGCTCATGTTCGTATTATTAGCCTCTAATTATTAAGTGCAGTTTACTCATAATGACAATTCTGTGTAAAGAAAAAACTTTCTATTTCTGTGCTGAAGGGATTTAGTTAAATCATTAAATATGAGAGCAAGTTGTTCTTGTTTTGCCACTTTATAGAAGCTTTTCCTTTGCTGTCTGGGCCTCACTCCTGTAGATCAGCTGTAGTGAAAGTCTAACTGGAATCAGTAAGGTGAGTAGGTGAATGAAACTCCTACCATCCCTGTAGTCAAGAAGGCAGGGGCTGAGGCTCGAAACACATTGAGCCACAGGTATCAGCTGATTCTCCACAAATAAATTAAGCACAGGCCCCTTCCCCTAAAAGTTCAAAGTAAAATAAACAGCAAGATACCAGTGTAAGTAAAAGGATACATAAAAGAGAATAAATAATATGAACTAGAGATTGTGAAATATCCAAAATCATGGATACTTTTATTTTTGCAGAACTTTAGATAATTATCTTAATGTTGCTCTTATTTGCTAAAAATTTGCTAAAATTAAAATCCACCAAAATGCCTTCATTCTAGATTTTTAGGAGGTAAAACCTACATTTAAAGCTGGTGACTGGCACCATATAAATTTATGACAATAAGACATGTAGTTTCAGCTCCAGTGCTATAGTCCTGGAATTGGAGTAATGCCTATTACCAGATGAGGCACTTTGTTTTACAAACAAAACACTACTTCACAACTCAAACATAATACCTTTTTTCTTTGTTTTCCCCAAGATACACAAAGCCTAAACTCGCCATGAGTTTTCTGAGATTTCATGAGAATGTGCCAAAAGGAATAGCAACACTGCTCATTCATCTTTGCAAGACCGAATAAAATGTTTAGCCAGTTCTTTTTGTCATCTTTCACTTCTAATTTTTAGCATTAAGAATATTAGATAACAGTTTAGTCTTCAGCTACTTGAACTAGCAGTGCAGCACTCTGAACAGAAACCACTGATACTGGTTTCACAGAACCCAGAGCCATTTGAACCTGCCTCTCGTTGGACTGACTATGCCATTTTAGTCTGACCTTTGCAAGTTTCTATAGGAATCTTTAACATGTATTTTAAACCAAGTTATACAACATGGGAAGTGAAGTCATGACCATTTACAGAAGACCAAAACACCCAAAGACTCTGTTAACACTGAGAATCAAAAAAAGCCCAGTGCCACTTTCCTAGCGACAGTGCGTGATGTTGTTAGCTAAATCCGAAACCTGATGTTCCCTTTAATTTGGGTAAAAATTAAAAAAAGAACCGTCGGTAACTGTTGTAATTCTATGCTTAATGTCTTCAAGGCAGTTAATAGTAATTCTGAGAGGAAAAGCTGTTAATCTGGAGAAATGCCTTTTCCATATCTAAGTCATTGCTACTCCAGCAATGTCTGAAGACTCAGGAGAATTCTTACTAGCTTTAGCTCAAACTAGTATAGCTCCTTTTCCAGGGATCAGATTTCTCCACTTACAGTCCAAATGAATTCTGATTCTGTTTCACTAGTGCTTGGATATGCCCCAATCTAAAAATATTTAATGCAGAGCTGGAATGATCTTGCAGAAGAATAGAGCAATCATCTTGTAAAGAAGGAAATAAAATATTTTAATGTGTTCAGAGGTGGAAGTTTACTAGATTAAGGCAGCACAGCAGGGATAGAAGACTAGCTGTGCCCTGAGGATAGTTGCTGATGAGGTATACAACATTCAGCCTGTGAATAGACTCTCTCTCCACTGATTGACAGATCTCATATGATCAGGTTTTTTATTGGAAGGTTGGGATTTTACCAGATAGATTAATGATCCGTAACCTGGAAATAAATGATAGCATCTCCATTTATCTGGTATAAATCTGAAAAAATACATGCATTTAGCTTTGTATTGTCAAGCATGAATTGCCACGCTCTTGCCAGATTGGGATATCCATTGTGGGAATAGCTGGTTTGTTTTAGGATTCCTCCTGAATTAATATCGGTATTTTCTTCTATTTCCTTACCTGGAACATTTATTCTTACTTTGAACTGTAAGCTACACACCAAAGAGACTTTGCACATTTAAAATTGCCATGTGAAAAAAGAACTCCAAAATAACCTTTAAGTATTTATAATTGCTTTAAGAAACACAAGAACACTGCCTACAACATTTCCCAAAATAAACAAATGTACACTATAATAATAATTATTGCTTTTTTTCCCCCCTGTTGCGGTGTACTATGAATTCTTTGGGATAGTTTCCATTTACTTATAGGAGACAATGACAATGTTTTCAAACACAGTGATTGGGTTAATAATAATTTACCTAACACTTCAAGAATAAAGAGAAGAAATGATAATTTTATTTATTTAGTGCTGAAAAAGAAGCACAAAATTTGCTTTTATTGTAGTCATCGAAGCAGGCTGTTAAAGGTCTGAGTTTTTCAGATGAATTTTTGGACACAGAAAGAAATACAGAAAAAAGTAAAAACCTTTCAGGCAGTAAAGCTGGGCTTTTTGTTCCAGCAGTGATCTGCCTTTCTCTGTTAAAGAGAAGATGCTGGATGCTGTATTTTTAGACTGCCTTGATTCCACTATCTGCATGAGGTTTCTTCTTGCTTCACTGTAAGGGATTGACACTCCATCTATGCACAGCTGAGGTACTTGATTTTGTATTAGAGAAGAAGGTCAATAATTATGCCAAAGAGAGATGTATCAAGTAGCATTGGGTCTGACGTTACGCGACAGTCAGAGAGGAAATAGACTTAGAGCATCATTGCAGGGAATACCTACAGATTCCAACTGTATGTAAAGGGTCTGACTGAGCTTGCCTGGCTCGATTGGTGGATCCTCTGGTGATAACTAACCAGGTGACTTGTGCTAAATGCTTGTCGCAATTTTTAAATGTTCCACTGCCCATTGCATTCAGAGTGTTTTTTAACAGACCGTTGTATCATTCAATTTTTCCAGAGGCTGGTGCATGATAAGGGGTATGACACATCCACTCAATACCTTATTCTTTGGTCTAATGGACTCTAAGATTTTTTTTTAATGAGTCCGATTGTCAGGCTCAATTCTTTCTGTAGTACTGTGTCACCACAAAATTTGCTTCTCAAGGCCCCAGATGGTGTTCCGGGCAGTGGCATGAAGCACAGGATATGTTTCCAGCCATCCGGTGGTTGCTTCCACCATTGTAAGTACGTAGATCTTACTTGGTGAGTTTGAGGGAGTTGATCTGCCAAGCCTCCCCATAGTTTTGTTTTCATCATTATCCCCATACCACAAAGTTTAAACCGTTTAGCTTGTTTGCTTGCAGTGCATGGTTCACAGTTGTGGATAACCTGCCCAATACCATCCATGGTTAAATCCAGCCCTCGGTCCCTGTATGTTGCATCTCTTCCCTGATGTCCTGAATTATCATGGGCCCACTGAGCTAAAAGTAGTTCACCTTTGTGTTCCCAGACTAGGTCTATTTGGAACACTTCAGCAGCCTGATCCATATCATTGCAGGGAATACCTGCAATGTCCTTCACCTGAGGAATCAGTCACAGAATATGCCTCTCTTGAGTTACCATTTTTTATCTCCTGTTTTTCCTTCTGGCTCCTGAAGACTTTTATTCAGGTGCAGATTTACTGAATGTGGTGTGTGAAAGTGGTCTAACTCTCCTGTTTGTCCTACCTCTTGCTGTTTCCTCCAGAGCTAGCAACCAGCAATAAGAGGTTGGAGAAGGGTATGGGAATGCATACCAACAGAGATAAAGAGTGAACAAATTGTTGAGAAGGTGGCAAGCATCCTTTATCTAGATCAAATTATAATAATGATTCTTCTTGGCCAAGGCAACACAGATACAGTCATAGAAGGCCAGCAGTTTTGAAATTCTGCTAATCCAGTTGCTCTTGTGAGCAGTCTTTACTTACATACTGACAGGTACACATTTGAAAATGTGAATAGAAGAAGGGCATGAAGTGAACAACTAATACTCTTAATTGGATGCAATGCATGGCCCTCACTTCTTTTCTGAGAGGACTGAAGGAGTAATGGTCTGCTAGCTTCTCCACATCTGAACGGAAATTGGGTTCTTATCAACTGGAGATACTGCTCTATAGAAAGATTTGGGGCGAGGGGATGAGGGGACAGCTGTTAACTACAAACCTGTATTTCAGGATGCAGTTTCAGATATTATCTGAAGACAAGATGGTGGGAATCCTCTATTTGAAAAATACAGTTAAGATGCACAGCATAGGCTTGCTTCTGAGAAGGTTCTTAAATGTAGTTCAAGATTATCTCAGGGTAATTAAAACCAAAGGGTCAGAATCAGTTTCAGACAAAATTAAAGAGGTGAAAAATGCACATGATTGTATGTTCACTGCTTTAGTAGAAGAAAATGAGAGGTTTGACCTGAAGAGAGCAAAATGGAAACTAATCTGGAACAGACAAATGTCACTTGAGTCAGGTGCCTGAAGCAGTGCCAAAATGCTTTCTGCTCCCACCTCCCCCTTTGCAAAGGTGGATGGTAGATACGTTGAAACAGCATGTTAAGGAAAATTCAAAAAGCATTACTGAGCTGGAAGAGTGCCTGAAAGGAAGTGTATGAGAACATTAAAGTAGCTGATTTGACACTTTTAACAAATTTTCAAAGTGACACAGATTATGAGATCACTTTTATCTTCAACTTTGGCAATTTTCATACTGTAATACAATAATGTCGCTGAAGCTCTTGGAAAACAGTTCTATTTGTCGTTCCTGTGTCCCTCTTCCCAATATTCAGCCTGGCTAGATTAAGATACCTGCTCCTAGAATTCTCTCACTGTTGTATATCTGGGAAAAAAATTAAGAAGTTACTTTAGCAATAGAGAATTACCTCAACAATGGAAAACTCTCTAATACTCTTAATATTCAAGCATTGCACACATGGATATCCCCTGTGAGATGATCAGGCCAGTGATGTTTTTATTCTTTCCAGGCGTCTTCTGCTTCTAGGTCTTGAAGTCTTTAAAATCCAGGAACAAATTAGGAACAAATACAATTGTTTATACAAAATCCCAAACAGATAACTGAATTACATACAAAGCATTTGCAGACAGAGGACAGAAAAGAGAGGGAACCATACAAAATCTACTTATCGCAAGACCAGAGGTTTCTTCTACATTCCCTCTATGCAGCCAATATGCTGTTAGATCCTTATCACAGCTATCCAGAGGTTTGGTCCTTTTGCATAGCTTGTATCCTGAGGGATACAAGGAGCCTTGCTTTGGGAATCCTTCCCTGATTTTTATATTACCAACACCCTTCTTGGGGTGTTGCTAAGATTCAAGGCTTCCTCCTCACTCCACCCCGCTGAGATGGATTTGCTAATATTCATTCTGTCCCAGGTAATTTCAAAATTCCTTCTGCCTTGCCACTGAGCACCCCTTTCTGCTTTCAAAATGTTCGTTTCCCTTAGGTCTACCCAGAAGCAATCATCACCTGTCTAGACAGTAAACAGATTATGATCCAGAACTCTAAATAAGGTTTTAACATGCTGTGATGTAAAACACTTCTTATTTTCAAGCAATTCAGGACCCAGGCTGATGCTTTTGTCACAAGCTTGTCATGCAACCTGATAGTTAACGTGCCTATGTAACCTGCCCCTCTGATATGATCTGACTGTGTAACTCTACTCACAGTTTATTGAAGTTGAGACCTTACCAGAAATCAAACATTGCAGCATTTTGTAAAACTGGGTTTGGGAAGACTACCTCTCCTGCTCCCAAACTCCTTCCCTCCAAAGGAAGGTTTTGGGCAGCACCATGATCTTGCCACCCCTAGATTTGATATCTAACTTGAGGTGCCACCCCTAACCCTTGCTTGGCTTCAACTATTGATGAACTATCACTGGTGGATTAAATTTTTAATTGTATAAGATTTTTCTTAATTTAACACACCCCCTCTCCCCCTTCCCCCCCCCACCCTCCCACTTTTAAGCACTCTAGATAACATTCATTGCCTGAAAAGAGTGTAACGAATTTACTGTGACCCTTTTTAAATGCAGGTGTTTGATGAATCCATTTGGAGAGCTAAGTTATCTTCTGCTTTACCACTTCAACATTAGTATTCATCTGTTCAATGTCTAAAACAACTCTAAAGAGCAGTTCAAGAGGAAATGCTGTAATGTAATTGTTTCTGTTTGAGCTTCTTCTGAGAATATGCCATTAACAATCTCATATGCATGAATGGTAGGAAAATAGTTATGATGTGTCATTAAAGACTGGTGATGAATACACCAGCAGCATGTTTCTCTCGCTCATTACTGCTTAGCACACCTGATTCAGTGATATTCTATATTCTTCACTTACTCCATATGTGTCTATGCTTTTTTCCTGATCATCCAGCAGTTTACTGATCAAACTGCCTCTTTTACAAAGTAAATGATACATACCACTAGTCCACCTACATGCTCTTTATCAATCTACTGAGTGCATTTAGTGTGCAACAGGCTTTTATACCACCTCTACCACGTTTAGAGCTTTGACACCCAACCCTCCTATGCGAAGAAGTTGCAAAACTTGCATCACTTCTGAATTAATACAAGAGATGGGCCAATATGTCATCATAACATTTGATATCATGGTTCCCACTTGTGAACCAGCTTCCTGGGAGAATATTTCATACCCACAACAAATATTAATCTAAAAATATAAGCTTAAATTTCCAGGTTTATTGCTTCTGTTCACAAGATGAAGGAACACTGTCTCTTTGCTCCCTCTGATGTTTCATAAACAGTCTGTGGGAAAGGAAAACCTAATTGCCTCTGTAACTCTTTGTTTAATAAAGTAACCAAGTTCTGCCCTCAGGTTTGCACCTCCAGACTTAGAGTCGTACCAGGCTCAGCTAGAATAACGAGAAGAAATGAAATATCCTATTATAAATATCCCGTTAGAAAATATCCCTGTCCTGGAGATGACTGGACTCTATCTTCACAGCAGGAGAAAAGAGACTAGATAGTTCACCCTAATATAAGTAAAGCATTCCCTAAGCCTCTTATCCACAGCAGTGCCACAGAAGAATACTGAGGTAACACTTTATGGGCAAGGAGATCCAAAACACATGGAGGATGTTCATCAAATGAGGCTGCTACCAGGAACTGCCTGTGAAACAGGGCATTTCGGGGAGAAAGCTCATCATGAAAACTACGCAAAATTCTTGCCTGTCTGGCTGCCAGTAGCAGCTTGTGGATTCCCTTGAGATGATTTACAAAGACACCAGAGTGTGCAAAGGACGTGGTTATGCAATTGTGAAGTAATTTCTGGAGTGCAGAAATAAGATCACAGTAGTAGTAAATTATTTCCTTTTTGGTGGTGTTGTTGCATCAAACAGTAGAATATCAAATATCAAACAATTAAGAGAGTTAACTTTTTCCCCATTGCTTTTATGTCAGTTTTAACAGGAAGCAGTTGCAGGCAGTTTGTTCAGACGTGGTACTAATATTCTTTGTGTTTCTGCTGGACAAACTGCACGTTCAACTAAATAGAATTAGTATAATGAACTTCAGCTATCAGCTGTATGTATCTAAGTTAAGTTACCAGAGTATCTGTCAGTTGTAATAAGTGGCTTCAACATTGCAAGCTGAGTTTAGACACAGAATTTTACTGCAAAATCAAGCCTGTTACTTAAGGTCTGAATTCTGAAGACACGTAGTACTTTTGCTGTAATACCAGTCGTTTCAATGACTTAATTTGCTTCTGTTTAATCTTTCCTTTCCTTGCTGTCATTCAGCTGCCCTGATAATTCACCTTGCATTTGCCAGCTGACAGTATGTCTGTAGAAGTTGTTTAACAAAACCCCACATACACTCAAAATACAGCCCTGGGAGCTATTTTTCAGATGTGTGAAGGACATCCAGAGAATCTCCAGTTTCACCTCCCACCCCCCCCTCCCCCAACATGAAATAATAAGAGAATTAATTTGTTTTTGTGAAGGTCAGATTTGGAACATTTAGAATTTGACATGTAACAAGTCACCAACAGAATAAAAACCCCATACCCCCAAACAGAGCCATCCGTTAACTTTCTTATTTGAAAGCAGACTTTGGCACAATCATTTCAGATTTGCTTAGGAAGCAAGGGGAGCGCTGGCTGTGAGAGACCTTCAGTTAATAACTCCAGATATATCCTGTAGGTGAGAAGCAGGAGGACACAAGCCCTTTAGATTTTGTAGACTGAGTAGGCAGGCATAGGCTAAGCGACACGGGGGAACGAGCAGCAGCCAGTATCATTAAGCTTAGTCTGTGCCATTACTAAACTGAAGCCTGTGCCTGCTTTTGAGATATCAAGTAATGGCTTGAGGTACCTTTTCTTGGAATAAAGATCAAAGTTCTGATTAAATATGGTCATTAACAATTTAATGTCTTTTTTTACTTTTTTTTTTTTTTTGTTTTTTTGGCAAGAAGTTTTCTTGGAATAAAGATCAAAGTTCTGATTAAATATGGTCATTAACAATTTAATGTCTTTTTTTACTTTTTTTTTTTTTTGTTTTTCTGGCAAGAAGGATTGTGTTACTGTTTGTAGTGTTCTTCTTGCCAAAATCCAATTTGGGCTGTTGAGCACTCCCTATCCAGTGCAATCTGGTTTTGTTACCGCCTGTTTTGTTGGAAAGAACATCATGCTGCAGGGTAGGCATTTGGTAGTTAATATTCTTATTATCAAGTGCACCTTTTGCAATACCTTTGCATTTCACAAGCAGGATGCCCAGTGTTGAAGGATGCCAAAATAGTCAAGTGTTCCCTGTTTCTTCACTGGGACACCCACCAGCAGAATTACTGAGATTCAGTAAGATTCCAAGCTGTTAGAACCATCTCCCACCAAGATTACTAACAGTGGCCCATATTAATCACTTAAATTAGGAACACACTGTCTTTAACTCATTACATAGCCTGATTAAAATCTGGGATATTTTCTGAGGGCAAAGTCATCTCCACAGAGCCTATACCTGGAGCTGCTTCATTCAGTTTGGCTAGTTAGCATCAAAGGAAGGGAAAAGAGTATTTCGTTGTATATAGTGGAGTCAGAGCCGAGTTGTGATGCCCAGCAGCAGCAATGGCACCACACAGTAATGGTA
Source organism: Buceros rhinoceros silvestris (assembly GCF_000710305.1). Classification (NCBI taxonomy): domain Eukaryota; kingdom Metazoa; phylum Chordata; class Aves; order Bucerotiformes; family Bucerotidae; genus Buceros; species Buceros rhinoceros. Next base: position 18,324 of record NW_010394123.1, read on the forward strand.
ATGAAGGATGCATCTTTCTTCTTGATTCAAAACTTGGTGGCCATTCAGCATGACCCAGTTCCTAGTGAGTCTGACAGTCAACTGGAACCCAAAAAGCTGAGCTTAGCATCCTTTTTGGCAAGAAAACTACCACCTGGCAAACCACTTTGAAAGGCTGCAAGAAGTATTTTGGTTTACAAGCAGGTTGTAAAGCCCCTTGACCTCACAAAGAATAAGCTAGAGATACTTTGCTGCACTGAAAATGATGATGGGAGAGGGCCTAAGGACAACATGAGGTACAGGACATGAGGTACAATGCCCAGCTCTGCACATTTCCGGTACAGTTGCCAGCCAAGTTCTCAGGTATTGAAAAATGATTTATTTGAAGGTCATCCATTCTTCTGTGCTTAAATAAAGTTTCTGGTGAATGTTAGTCATTCACATTAGAATTGAACCATCAGTGACACAGTTTCATGCCAAGAGATTGTAAGATGGTTGCATTGGGCCCAAGGCCAAAGGGAAAGTAGCTTGTGAAGCCTAGTTAAAAAGCTCGTATAGTTTAAGAATTTTCTAGGCTCTCTTCCAGGCTTAAAATTGACAATCATATATATATACACAGTTTAACATATTTGTTTGTAGGCTCTTTAATGAGCTGAATTAAAAAGCAGCTACTGTAAACTGTATATGTTCGTAAGACGTTTACAGAGGCCACTAGATTTAGATGCATTCATTGTATGTTACCTTATGTTGTCCTTCTCTGCAGGAATGTACTCCTTACAACATTTCTGACTTTTAAGTTAGGAAAGAAGGGACCAGTCTATCAAAGAGAGATTCAGGACAAAACAAGCCATGATCCTAAATCAGGAAAAGCCTCCTATAACAACAGGTGAGGCCGTGTGATGATCTGAGGACTTGTCTACATTATACCATGCAATGTTGTGCAAAGATCCCGAGGCCAGTACCAGAACGGAATTACTATTTTTTAGGCTCTCATTCTCTTTCTAACATGTCCAAAATAAAAGATAGAAACAGTCTAAATACTAGCTCGGCAGCAGGCTGGATGGAGCTCTCTCAAGCTCGAAGGGAGCATGTCTGCAGTTTCCAAAGTTGTCTCGTGCTTTACTGAAAGGTGGTTTTGGAAAAGGCTTCAAAGAAAGATAATCCATCAGGTTTTTAAATTATTAATATTAATATCATTAATATTGATTATACGTTTTAAATGTTCTCCAGTACAAATAGAGTAGAAATATTTTGATAAAAGCAGTCTAGTCCTGTAGCTCGGCTCCTGAGTAGCCTTTGCTGTTCTCTTTAGATCCTGAGTTGAAAAGGTAAACAATCTTTGTTGCATGGGCCTCCAAAGCCCCATGTACCTTTGATGCTGAGTGGATCCAAAAGCACAGGTTTTGGACTGTAAGCAAGAAACAAGAAAAGAAGGAAAGCCAGAAAATCATCAGTCTAGGAAAAAAGTCAAGGTTTTAACTTTGGCTTCTCCTGACAGCTGATTAAACGCTAACACAGCAGCTTGGCTGGAAAGACTGCTTCCCTCCCAAGCCCCAAGGTAAGCAGGTATTGTAAATGCTTTGGGGGAGTGGCAGCAGAAGATTGCTATAAGCATGGACTTATTTGAGATGGGCCCGAACAAAATTTAAGCGTCTTCAGCTATGATGGATGTTAATCTTAGCTATGGATTGGAGCTCTGCAGCTCATGACCATTGTTAACTGAGAATTTTATGTAATATGTTTAAACATAAAAATTGATGTAATATAGCATATGTTTGCATTTGCAAGACATCAAACGAGCAAGTGATAGCCACACACAAACATGCACACACATCCGATTTCTTTCCATACAGGAAGCTTTACCATTTGCTCCAAATGATGGGTTGAAGACAAGTGCTCTACATAGAACGGGGCACCATTTACCCTGTGAGAAGTCACCCGTGGGGTGCATCAAGCTACAGATCTGAAGTTACAGAGAGCTGGAGCTTAAGCACTACTTTACCAGAATGAAGACAACAAAATCTTCATGACAAACTTTTTAACGGCTGTATGTAAAGGGGGTGTACAGTGTACAACGAAATAAAATGGGGCTTTATGTTCATGTAGATGGGAAAGAACAGGACCTTAGAGGCTTTTTTATTATTATTAGACAACAAATCAGGTTTCAGACTGATGTTGGCCTTTACTGGCATATGAAATGGAAAGTAAGTGTCTGTGCCTGTGTGAGAGAGTTGAAGTGGGATGGCATACCACCAGATTAAAAACGCACTTCCATTACGATGCAGCATACCATATTTCAGACCCAAGCAGGACCTGTAGCAGGAAGGAGTTTAAAAGTTTTTGCATTCTTTTGATCATAAGTGGGAAAACTCCAAGCTTTTAGTGATGTTGAACAGAAAGGAAGTAAAATAATAACACAGAAATAGATTCAGTAACATCCAAAGGTGGTCACATGTGCCAGCATCGTCTGGATTTAACAATGGATTAGCAGGATCATTAAAACAAACAACAGCAAAAAAGAAAACAAAACAACCAAAAACCCAAGCAAAAAACTAACTCAAAACCTCCAAACCACAACCCCAAAACTACAAAGAATAAATCTATTGTCAATGAAGGAGCTAGAAGAAACGGAGAGTGGCTATATTGCCAACTTTACGCGATATATATTATATATAATTTTCAAATGACACATATATGAACTCATTTGAGAGAAACTAGCAGGAGGGCAAAGGATTATGATGCCAAAAGAGTCCAAGCTAATTACAGATTCATGTAAAGCTACTGTGAGGAAGATGCAACACTGAGAATAACTAGGTTGTAGAGATCTGTTTTAAATGCCAGAGCTTTCTGTCATGGCAGTTACAGCCATGGTAGTGTCAGATGTGTCTTTAAATGAAACAGCTGGAAAACACCACATTGAGCTGAGCCTCTTGTGAAAGTCTGTTTTGTTTCCAGTAGAATCCAGTAGGCATTGGATTTAAGCAACTTGCACTTAAGTGAACCTGCACTTCACCAGAGTCTGAAAAATCTCAACCTTAAATTCTTTTGCTTTAGAAATGTAAAGAAGATTTCTCCCCTAGGTAATTGACAATAAAGTCAAGTGGATTTGAGAGAGAAACTCTTGAGAAATCAACACCCATTATGTTGCTTTGGTAGTAGGAGATCAAAGAAGGCATTACCAGATTAACATACTTTTCATTCTTTGGAAGCTTTGCTAAATCACATGGCTCAGGTAGTTTAAAAACAAGCCCCTTTGAGCTTCCCACTTTGTTGTACAGATACGAGCAATTTTAAATACAGTTGGGCATTACGTTTTTGTAAGCAATTGAATCTCATTTTAAGTTTTCTCAGTAAAACCTTGCCTATGAAATAGAAAAACAACCCAAATATTATGGGGCATTTTAATACTTAAAACAACAACAAAAAGCACAAAACCCAAATGATCCTTCCAAATTGAACACTACTTATGTTTGTAAATTCAGTTCCTTGAATTACATTTTTCTGCCTGACATTTTAAATTACTTTTAGTTTTCAACACATATCCATAAAGCATCATTACTCAAAAACCACACCAAAACTATTTATATAAGATAAAGAGAAAAGAGCAAAAAGGAAAAGCAAGGTCTGGTTACCAATGCCATTTCCAGTGAACAGACAGGTTTCAAGAATGAAAGTATTAATGAAGGATGGGAATGGTCATGGCTATTGGCATTATAGACATGACTAAATGACAGAACAGGATATGATTTTTTTTTTGTTTTGTTGTAGTTGCCTTGCTTTAAGTCCTTTAGAATATGAAGTCATAAACTAACACATGACTTGCTAAAATTCTTTACCACCCAGAGGATGACAAATGCTCTAATGATATAAGAATTGCTCTTTCTTTTATAGTAGCATGGCAGCATCAGGGAGGTGGGATCAAAATTCAGTTTAAAAACAATGTTAGATACCTGCCAACACAGATCTTCTAGATCTGTTCCATCTGTCCGCTTGTCACGTATAATCAGTGATGACTGCATTTTAAATTGCTGACAGGGGAATTCTGGGGAATTTCTTTTTCTTCATACAGCATTTGTTAACCTCAGTTAATGTTCTAAAGAAGTAACACAATTAGTTTCATTTTAATAACTAATCTGTTCCAGCAATCTGTTAAATCATGTGTCTACATTTCAAGGAAGTGCCTAATTACTGAAGTCTATTTATCTTTTTCAGGGCAACTCTAACAAGAATTAGTACTCATAATAGCTCATAATACTGATAAAGTAAGCTACAGTTAGGCTTCACACCAGAATAAAATCAGCCTGCTCTTACTGAAGACCCACAACATTTATTGCAACTTGACCGTGATAATTCCTGTTTTTTAAATCTTTTAACCTGTAGATCAGCAGCTCATTCTCCAAATACAGAAGGCATTTTACTTGCACACGTGGACTTACTTAATTTGACATATGAGGCACTCCAGTGAAATAAAAAAGACAATTTATGTGCATAAAATAAGCATACATGGAAGTGTTCAAAGGCTATGGTCGAAGTTTTTATATGTGTTCCCCAACTAAGCATGCTGGATGTTCACTACCCAGTCACTTGCACACTCCGTTCCTTTAAAGGCTCCAAATTTGTCACAAGGAGTGTAAAATGGTATATTCCTTGTTCACTAGAGGTAGAATTGAAGTGAACTTCACCTAGTTAAGAGTTCTCAGCTTAGAAGATGACTTTCAATTTTCACTGTACACATCTTCTGATCCTAAAATTCATACCGTATCTCTGGAAGCTTCAGAACTTGCTCTTGGGGGTGCTGCCACAATATGTGCCTTGTGTTCTAGTCAAAAGACCGCCAGGATTTATCTTCCAGATGCTCTAAGACACCCTTTCTTTTGAGTTTTTTATTGAAGAGGCAATAAAATGCTTTGTTGTCTGTTCAGCTTCCTTGATACTATCAGTGATTCGACATTGAAGCAGATTGCTTCCAAAGACACCATGTATTTTTTCATGCAAGTCTAAGCTGTGTTACCTCACTACAGGGACAGGTAAAGAGTGTCCACACAGACTATTGCTGTGATGCATTTGGCAGGCAGCTATTTGTAAAATTCTGTGCTTACATGGCGTGCTGAATCCACAGTTTAGCCAGTTTGTGAACAAATACTTGGTTCCCCTTATTTTAGATTTTCCACTAGCAGCCTACTCCCCAACAGACTGTTATTTAAGGGTTGATTATCCTTAATCTTGGTATTGCAAAGGTTTTACAGTCTTGCTTTGTGGAGATTAATATTTAGATCCCCTGATGTTAACCTAGAGTGCTGGCTCTTCCTTCATCAGGACATTCACAAGCGTGCTTGCTCCTTTCCTTGACTTGTGTTTTGTTCTCTCCTTTACTTGACCATCAACTGCCAACTCTTAAGAACTTAATTATCTTTCTGTTACGGAAGTCTGTTTTCTCTCTGTACCACAACGATGTTACTACATCTTCTGCAAGCTTTCTCTAGATTACCACTAACTGAAGTAGTGGCAAGGCTCAAACCACCTGTAGGTGAAGGAGGTCAAATACTTTGCCCCTGCCCATTTCCGTTACTTCACTGGAGCAGAGAGAGCCCTAAGAGCTTTAAGATAATTTTGTGCTCTGTGTGAGGTTTCTGGAGTGTTGGTTGTGTGCTGAGATTTCTGTACTTTGTACTGGCCCAATTTTGTCATCAGTCTCCACTATCCCTTATTTAGTTTCTTAAAACTTCTGCATTGGAAGCATTTGGACTCCAGCCCTTAATCTCCTTACCCCAATTTTAAACCAAACGTCTGTGGCTTAGTCATAATGTTAATAAATATTTGAATACAGCTCATAAGGAAGGTGTACTGTGAGAGATTAACAAATGTAGCTACATTCAGTTCTTACAATAAACATTTCTTCCACATCGCCCTTCCTTCCCACTGCATCCAGTAGGGTATATTAACGCCTCAAAGCTTTGCCCCTTACAGAGAAACTGGCAAGGGAAAGGAAATCTAACTGTTCCATCTATCAGGCTTCCCACTAGCCCAAAGCAGTGTACAGTCCCACAGGGGATCTCACTGTAAGCACATTTTGTGCTGCAGAATGCGTGCTAGGTTACATCCTGTTTTCATGTCTGCAGATGAAAGTTTACTTCCTAAACAATTATGGTTAGAGCTTTTGTAATCTCTTGATTAGACAGGCTGTGTAAGAAACCATGTTCTTTGAGCAACGCGAATCATAACTGGAGGCTTGAAACCTACAGAAGGCACATTGAGCCTCTTGAGTTTTCCTGTTACTATGCACAGTGTAGTATCAGTAGGATTAGTTACCTTTGGAGAGTTTATTGGTAAAAAGCCAGTTATTTATTGATTTACCTACAGAGAAAAATATAGCCAGTACATTACTTCCACTTGAGTTCCTGGTCTTTGCCTCTATGCTATCACTCCTGAAGCATGAAGAAATTATACCTTACTAATACCTAGTCGTTCACCGTCTCCACTACTTGTGCACCATTTGGTGTAGACATTTCCAACAGCAATATCGCATTTCAGAGTGTCTGGTACTTCATCTTTTCCCTCGCTGTTAGATTCAGCTCATGCCTTTGATGATTTCTGTATTCTGGTGGATGAATAGCTTCCTTTACTAATGCTACAGTTTTGCTATTTTTATCTTGTCACCTGTACAGGTCCGGCCAAGAATACACTGAAGACTTGCTTTTTCCTTGTTCTTCATTAAAAATCACCCAAAACATGGAGGCTGGGAGGATAATTGCTTATTTTCAGCCAGAAGCAACCTGATAAGGGTATGCAATTGTCAATGAAAATTTAGTTTGAACACATACATACATTTTATTACCGGTGATGAATCAGAATTAAGGAACTTATCTTGGCTTTCAAATCTGAGACTGAGTTCAAGCTCAACACTTAAAAGAAAACCTTATTATTACTATTTTATGAGATCAATCACATTTGATGTGACCTTACAGAGAAGCAGACACAGTGTTTTATAATATTTTCCAATATGTACTAACCACTCTTCAAAAGCATCTTGCACTTTGGGTGTTAAGATTTAAAAACTCCAAGAATCAAATCCCATTTGTCTTTCTTACTTAACCAGTCTCACAACAGGTAGATGAACAAACTGGATAAAGCATAATCTGAACTGGTTAATGGCAAAGCATGTAACATTAATACATATTAATATCCTTGTTCATCACTTCTTTCTCACACCATGTAGCGATTTACAATCGCTTATATGCAAGATTTCAGCCATTTGGACTTAAATATGCCATGCCAAGTTATGAGCTTTTGGTAGAAGCTTATAAATGTCACTTGGACAGCCCTGCATCTTGGTATCTGACAGTGGTATAAGTTTACACTTGCTGATTATGCCCAGGTTCTTTATAGCTCCTGGCACTGCTTGGGTCTATTCCTAGTTCTTCAGACTAGAAAGCATATTGCTAACTCAGGAGGCAGAGACGGACATTCCTCGTGAAGCTAACATTGGACCAAGGCAGGTGCTGAAAGCAGGAGCAGCCTGTCAGTTTTTCCTAAACTTGAAAGGCTTGATAATCATACCTTTTGGGCAGCAGGCAAAAGCCCAGATTACATCTCAGTTACCTAGGCAGGAGGCAAGACAAGGTTGCCTGAACAGCGCTACTTAAAGTACGTAGTTTGCCACATTTCCTGGATATATTGAACCTTGTTTTGTTAACCAGCTGGTTTAGCCATTGTTTGAATAATATTAGTTGCTCTTGGCTGTACAGGACTTACGTTCTACATCTCTATTTTTTCCTGTAATTTGATGGCCTTATCAGTAAAGGTGCTTCACCATGGAACAGCTGTATTTATAGTTAATTTTGGATTCAGTCTTTAGCCTTACAGTGGCAGCTGGGCCCTCAAAAGTAGCTTGTAGACAAGTACCTGGAAAGGCATAAAGGACTCCAGTGGCTCCCAAGAACAGGAAATGGGCCTGACAGCGTAGGATAGATAGGATCCCTAAGGGGATGGAGGTAAGAAGAACTGGAGGGACCAGCTATTTAAACTGAATTGGCTAATGCCAATGGGTAACATGAAGATAGAAGAAGGGGTTTTGGGGAACAACATAGCTGAGCTTTACATGAGTTGCATGTATTAAGCAAGAAAGTTGTGGTGCAGACAGACTGGAAGAAAGCAGGGTTCGTGGCTTCATTCAGGAGAAGAAAAGTGGGATTTCTGCTTTGTTAAATAGTAGCAGAACAGTGAGGGGAAGAGAACAGCTCTTTCTTCAGCAGAGCAAGTATGTTCCTTGTTTCCTGGAGAGATGGCTTGTCTCCAGCTAGGTACTACCTTTAGTGACAGTCCCGAATCCTCACAACTTCCAGAATATTAATGGAGGCATTTACAGCATTAGCAGGGCATGTTAGTGAGCTGTTACAAAAAGCTGGTTTAAAATTACTTCATTAGCAGCACAGAACAATTCTGTTTGAAAAAACAGAAGCCATACTCTTACCCTCAGACCCACATCCTTAGCTGCTTCTACTCTTCTTCCTCATGTTTCTTGTGCCACACCATGCTTATTGGGAGAAGACCCCAAAGCTTGTCTCAGATCTTGCCAGGGCATGGGCAACACCTAACATATCCTTGGGTAACTTCTGTAGCACTAGCTGTGGGAACTCCCTTCCCTGCTCATGCAATGGCTCTTACAAAACTTTGGTGAACTTCAGTGTCTTTAAAAACTCTCCTGTCAAATTTGGTTGAAAATGGGCCACATCTCTAAAGCTGTCAGGGGAAGATGAGGCAGAATAACTCTATAAACCTTGGGTTGTTTAGGTCCTTAACGTTGCATTCTAAGGAAGCCTACAAAAGCAGTAGCAGAGATTATGTCCCTTTGCACACCTGTTAGAAATACTGGAAGTATTTGGCAAATAGTTATGTTTCCTCTCAGTCTCTTTTATTTCCCCATACAAGAACATGAAAGCATATCTCATGACCGGAAATCCAAAAACATTTGCAACATTCTCTGCAAAAGCCATTTTTACCTGGCCTCCTTCTACACTTCTGCTTACACTCTGCCAAGCTTTCTCTGAACTGCCATTATTCAGAAAGTTTCCAGTAACAACAGTGCGTTGTTCAAACATTTTCCTTAAGTCCCACTCATTTCTTAGCAGAAAAACCCAACCCAAACCCCAAGTAACTCTTCCAGTCCCTCATGAAGTCAGAACATATGCCTAGATGGATGTTGACAGCTACACACACACAGAGTTCATCCTGGTGTTCAGCAAAGAATGACATCAAGCAGAGAGAAGTGTTTTTCCAGAGCTGTTGACTGATCACCCAGCCTTGGCATTTTGCACTAGTCATTGGCCAGTCTACCTGTGGGTTTTTACATGATCTTGGTCATCTTGACCCATTAGAAAAGCCCACTTGAAGCTGATGGAATTTGGCTCATGAAGATTTGCAGCATTCCCACTTGATGTTTCAGCATGGTCTCAGGCAGAGTTCTGGGATTTCACCAAAGAAGGAGTGGAAGCCTAAGTGCACCCAAACTGAAGGCTGAGAAAATTGATTTCATCACTAAACATGGAAGAGAAGAGGTTGTTTCCTGAGTGGCTGCCCTTGTCTTTAACCACTGCCTAAAGAAGCACAACTTCCAGCTGAAAGGCAGAGGCTGCAGCGTCTGCTACTTGCCATGGAGAGAGTCTCCAATGCAGCGCGCTCCAAACCAGTTCTCCTGTGGTCCCAGCTGGACTGTGTGTTGTGCTGCCAGCCAAGGGAGCAGGCAGCTGACACATACTGCAACTGCGGGGCAGCCATTCACAGCTGAGGCTGGAACCTGACTGCACAGGAGTGATCCTCAACCCTTGGTTTACCTGTCTCAAGTGAGAGGTGCTGTGTGCCACATGCCAGGCATGCAGCCAGCCTCCAGTCCAACTGCTCACTCCAGCCAGCAGCGAGCAGTTCAGAGGCTTGTCAGAAGGAGTGCTGTAAAAAGCTTTTCACTCATTCCTCAGCACACGTGTGCGCTTGTGTCCTCAGTATCAGAGCTCAGCATGGTGCAGTTAGTTAGTGGACCTGGGAACTCTCAAGTCCCACAGTTTAGCCTCGTTTCAAACAAGCCAGACAAGTAATGCAACACTGCTGGAAAGTTCATGCCTGGCTCAGGTATGCAAGTAGTTACTGTCCTGTGTCATCCAACACTTTGCACATGGTTCTGTAGCTGGTTTATTCTTCCTTACATAATTAAAAATATGCAATGTATTAAGATGGTGTAGAGCAAGAAAAAAAATTAGTGTGGTCTTTTTCTATTTTTTTCCAGTGAGTTTCACCCATTTTGTAGCGTGAAAAAACCCCAGTCAATACTGTGCTTTAGCTCTGTACCATGGTGTGGCTCATCAGATGTCCCCAGCACTTTATCTATACCCACTAAAGGAAAAGTCACTTTGGTTAAGCGTGGGTAACCATATGCTCCATACCCACTGTTCACTCTGCGTCTGCTCTAGGCAATTTAATTCATCTGTACGATACCTGGCACCAGTTTAAAAGACGTTATTCACCTGAGGCAAGTCTATGAAAACTTTACAAATGGAGAAAAATATTTTAAAGGAAAAAAGTCATTAGTATTAGGAAGATGGTATAAAAGTGTATGTGTAAGAAATGTAGACAACTCATACAAAATCTTTAGTTTGACCTATCAAATGGCTTACCTGTGCTTCAGAATACCTGGAATACAGGTAAATATCTTGCAAATGCTAAGTTTAGTTTTTGCTTACAGAAGCATTTTGTCATATTGTTATTGTTTATAAATATTCTGCTATTCTTTCTTTCAAATTCCTCATTGCCAATGAAAGTTTTTCTCAAACTGACAGTAAGCCACATCTGAGAGGTTTTGTTTTGCCGTGCCTAAGACCTTGAGATTAATTGCTTAATGCTTGGTATGGGCAAAAGTAAACCACAGAAACCTGGCAACAACGTTTGAGTCACTAATGCTCTTTTCCAAGCTATGTCTTGCTGCCAATTAACCCCCCAAATCAGCACAGATTAAAGAGAAAATCATAAATCAAAATGAACGCTGAGGAAAGTACACTGACATTTCTGTTTGCATAACGGATCAAAACTAGACCAGCTCCAGCTTCACCGTGCTGAACCTCACTGTGAATAAGCAATGCTTGTCAATGGAACATCCAAGGAAGACAGACCATGGCAGTACTGAAAAGTTTGTGAGATTGAAGTTACCCACATGGCACAGCTCTGATACCGTAAAACACAAGCTATGGAATTTTTTTTATGGTATAGCTGGCAGGGAAAGTGAGTAAATCAATTCTTCAGCAAGTTTGCAGGGTTAGACTTTTATACTGGTGAAGGGCTTTATGCAAGAGGTGCCTAAGGAAAGGAGGGAAGGAATCCATAGATTTTCATTGAAATGGAGATATTTCTCTTGAGTATGACAGAAGTCTTTCAGAGAATACAATTAGTTTTCTCCAGTTTTCCTAATCCTTACATCACAATCAACCAAGCTGCATTTGAAATCAGTTATAGCAGTGCAGTAATCCCTGTTCCCTAGATGAGGTTGCCAGCCTAAGCTGGTATTTTATTTCTGGCTTAATTTGAGTTTTAAGTGCACGGTCAGAATCCACACTTTGGATTTGCTTCTTTTCAGTCTTTGTGGCACCATTTTCCTCTCCTCTCTCCTGAAGAGTTACTCAGGAGACTGCTGTCTATTGTTTTCTTTTGAAGAAAACCCAAAACTATACTGTGCTATATGAAACAACGCCTTCTCCTGCTGCATGGTCCATGCCTGATACCCATTTTAGGCTTGCTCTTCAAACGTGCTGTTTCTGTGCAAAATGGGTTTGCGTCCCTCCACATGCCCAAATATTTCTTGCCCTCTTTCCTCAGATTTTGATGGTAGTCACCCACCGATTTATTACAGATTTCCCTTTGCCTTACAGAGGCAGCTGCCCGGTCAGCAGCAGCACCAACATCAGGCATCTATTCTGGCAGCCCGTCTAGATTTTGTGCACCTTTGCTGATGATGCCTCACTGCGAGTCCTGTTATAGCAGCAGGACTTTTTCCTTTAGCCATCAAAGAAATTCTCTTAGTTAAAAAGCACTACCATATTTGTTCTCATTGTTTGAAGGATTAAACAGGGTGCAGGAGTTCAACAGAAGATACACTGTGCCTGTCTGGTAACTGTGCTGCTGCTTCCTGGCCTTCTAGACTCCTACAGATGCAGTATGGCTGTGATTGTACCCAGGTGCTCAACTAGCTAAGAATAAACTCATTATGGGAAGCATCCAGGTTATCTTCCAAATTCACAGAAAGCTATTCCCTCCCCTGAAGGCCTTACATCCCAAGGAGCGTAAAGCGCACAGTGCTCAGATTTCCCAAGATTGCTGCCCTTTCTGCCTCAAAGTGTAAACTGATTCAAGTTGATGATTTCCAGATTTGGCTTTTTTCCACCTGACTTCTTGGCTTTTTAGGTCGCAGTACTATTTTGACTTGCAGGGGATTTGTTTGTGTGAAGATACAATCCTGATGTTTGCTATCAGCAGTCTCTCAGCAGCTACTCCACCGTGCACTGCTTTGTTCCAAGGTGGGCTTACCTCTGTACTCACCAACACACTGCACTTATCTTTGACAAGTATGACCTTCTTATTTCAGTGCCGTCCATTCACAGTACCATGCATATACCCTATAGTACATACCTGGTGTGAGGGCTCCTATAGTTTCTATGGAACGTAGACAACGTAGGGAAAAAATAGAAGAATCAGATTCCTCATTCTTCTATATCTGGGAGACATCCCATGAGGTATTACAGAAAAATCCACCACAGCTAGCAAAGTACCTTCAAATATCTAAGGAGAATGCTGCCTGTTTCACCTGGCTGGTGTTCTGTGCTAAACAAGGTGACCACCTCAACTACTGTTACTCACACACCTTATCTGAGGCATGTCAGATATAGCATTAAATTGCTCTAGGGCACAATTTCCTGTTCCTCCTTTCCAACAAAGGAGAATATTCATCTTGGATCTGGCTAACAGGAGAGAGGGAAGCTTCAAAACTGCCGTTGATAATATGTTTTCCTCTTTCATTTGCTGTTTCAAAGGCTCATTTTGTTTTCTGGATCAAAGCTAAACAGACCCACAATGAACAGAAAGGCACAACAAAAATTAAATGTGAGCCGTAGCAGATGTTACAACCTGCATAATCACCCAGTGAAACTAGCCCCGTATATTTTTTATATTCTCATATGTTTTGAGTTTTTATAAAGTTATGCTATTATTCAATCAATATTAGATAAAACACTTCACATACTAAAAATTTTTAATCAAAAGCTACTTCAACTTTTCTTGATGCTCAGATCCTACAAGAGAAATCTGACCTTGATCTTCTGTTTACTGAACAAACCCATTGTAGTAACTATGCAACAAAGAACAGTATGGATCCCATAGAAAGCAGTGGCCTGAACTAGTCAAGCATTTAGTCTTCTATCTTGCACACACCTATGAAAAGGATAACGATGCCGAAGAAATTAAACAACCTACACATGATACCTCTAGCTATTGTACAGTTTGCTTGCAGTATGTGTGTCCACTTTTTTCCAGATGCAGGGGAATACCTTCTTTTGAGACTGCGCCAATCGAAGCTGCAGAGTTAGTCATAGACTATAATGGCTTAAAATTTTGACCAACTCCCAAGATGAGAGCACTGAGCTTGTGTTTGGGCTGGAACAGTTGCCGTGGTTGTTTCAATTCCAAGGACAACCTACAGCCTGACTCAGTTCTTACGTAATGTTGTAAAACATTTGTAAGAGTCTCCCTCTTAATCGTTTAGCAAGAAGTGCATCTTATCCCAGACTATGGGGCATAACTGGGCAGCACAGGAGAGTCACGCCAACTGACAGTGCTTAATAAGGGCAGAGCTCCAGCTTTTCATCAAGAAAAAGCCTTTAAATAACAAGTCCCCTTCTGCTGCAACTGGCAAGCTAAGCCTGAAATCTATCTCCTCATCCCTCCCTCTGCAGCAATCAGCATATAACATTACAGAAAAAATGAAAAATAGAACAACTTCAAAGAGATTTTTTCTTTTTTTTCCTTTTTCATTTTTTTTTTTAAATTTAAATTAAGGCACCAGCTATTGCATCAGCTTTAACAGTAACCATCAGGAGCCAAAGGCAACAAAGGTCATTTTACATTTTATTCTTGCTGGAGATATGCAGTAGGGAATCTCTGTGGCATCCAAGGTTTGGGGAGATTTAGATGACCCATTTCCCTAACCTAATGACTTCTGGCAGAACTGCAAACTTTCTGAAGTTTTAAACTTACAGACTCCAAGACAGTTAACATGAAATTGAAAGACAGCTCATGTCTGGAACACAACGATTCCGGTTTATCCATGTGTGTTGCTCTTCCAAACAACACAGACCAGATCATTCTTATATTTACTAGATGAAGATGTTATGGACTGTAAATAAGCCTTTAGGAAGTCTTGAGTTCAATGCACATTTTAGAATACACATCTGGTATGGGGACTCAGGCAAATAATGTAATCCCACTTACCAGTCTAGACCTGTCTGTTAGCAGTACTGTTGTTACGGCTCTGCAAAGAGACAGCAACTTAAGTCTTCGACTTTCTAGAGTCAAGAGGGAGAGGGTGGAAATGATGTGAGAAATGGACAGAGAAACAGAAGGAGACTTATTACAGAGGGAGAAATAATACATCAAGTCAGCCTCTTTTCAAGAGATGCAGCCTGTAAGTGTGGCTGTACCTCTATGCATCTTAACAGCCCATTGATGCACTGGAAGCAACATGATCTAGTGGAAGTTGTCCCTGCATATGGCAGGGCTTGGAACTAAATGACCTTTAAGGTCCCTTCCAACCCAAACCATTCTACGATCCTGACACTGTGCTTACACTAAGAACTGGTTCCATTTGTTTTACTTCATCAGATACATGACAAATTGAAGGACTTTGAACAAGGAAAGATAATGAAAGCAGTGAGTAAAGCCTGGGATTTTACTTCAGAACAGATTTTCCCCTCTCCTCCTAAAGCAAGCATTGGGGAAAAAAAGTTGAATTCATACCTCATAGTGGTGGATGTGCCACACATTTTATGTGACTACATGAAGAAGCTACACCAGAAGTAAATTTTAAGAACAGGATGCTGAAGGAAAATCAAAATCCAAGTAACAGCTAATATAAAGATTTCTTGAGATTACCCTGTTGTTTAGATAAAACTACATGCCTTTTACTAGATATACTTAAAGGTGCACTTTTGACCTGCACAAGACTTCAAAGTTTTCACCATACTGTAGACTTCATTTGCAGGACATACAGACAAAGGAGCAAAAGCTACTAGAAATAAATGCAACAAGCACTAGGATTTTCAAGGCATCCCTTTCCCTGTAACAATTAGAGTAAAAATGACAGTTTAAAAAAACAAACAACAAGTATAAAAACCTCTACACACCCCTCTCCCCGAAACCTTTGCACCACAAAAAACCAACCTTTTGAGACAGAAACAGAAGCCAGATGCTCCTGGAGCCTATCGGTTGTTTCTGGAGGTGGCTCAACTGGACATTGCCTTAGGTCTGTTTCCAGATTGCTGATATATTTAGGCTAGTGTATTCTTACCTCTTGCCTAGCATTTGCTGAAAAGATCATGTAGCTGCAGTAATAGCTTATTATTTAAGTCTTCTAATGTCCCTCAAACCCTAACAGAAAAAAATTAATATGTTGAGTTCTGTTCTATATAGTAGTTTTGAGTTTATTACAAACCATCTTTTATGGCTTCTATATAACTACATTAATAATATATAGCAAACAAATGAAAGAATTCTTTATATGTTCTGCTTATATCTAATGGTTTTCCACATGCCTCAAGGATCGGTCCTTAAATAACACTTGCTCGTGCATAGGAATAAGACTTCTTTAAAATACAGACAAAGCAAGGGCCCAAACCCCTCATTAATCTGAGTACAGTTTGTATTCTACTCACAACTGTGGGTAGTCCCATTACACCACTGGTGAGGTTTGGCACAACTGAGCCTTTCAAAACAAAGGCAGACAACGAATTAAGCAAAGGAGAAAAGATCCTCTCTAACAGGAAAAAAAAAATTGCTGTCTTCAAACTGCCCCTCATGTAGCCATGCAGCACAGAGCCCATGTTCAGTCTCCAGCACCTGCAGACAAGCTCAGCATACCCTCTTCCCCAGCCATTGCTCAAAAAAAGAAGAGGACCGCAAACACACTTACCTGGCTGTCCGTGGACTACATAGGTACCAGCACAGGCTGGATCCCCTTTATACAGCAGGCCTGCCAGTGCTGCCTGTTCCCAGTGTTCGAGTAAAGAAGAACTGTTTATGCTGCTGTACTGATAAAAATCACCTCGGAGGGGCCCAGAGCTGCCCTCATAACTCATAAATTATATAGCTTTCCTCTGCTTGGCACAGGTTTGAACCCTGTTATAATTTAGGTTAAAAGACAACGCAAAGTTTCTGCCTTTTCAGAGCCCTTCGGCAGTTTTGCTGCTGAAACACAGGGTCTGGTCAGGGCTCTACAGGAGTTCTTATAATTTAGGTTAAAAGACAACGCAAAGTTTCTGCCTTTTCAGAGCCCTTCGGCAGTTTTGCTGCTGACCCACAGGGTCTGGTCAGGCCTCTACAGGAGTTCTTAATTAGGAGAGAATCCATGTAAGGGACTAGCTTAAAGATACATGTCTTTAAACACCAGCCTTCAAAACTCAGCCCTATCATGCCATCATCCTTGCTGAGCTGTGCTTACAAAGAGCACAGATAAAACAGTGTTCAATCACAACCGCTGTTTCCCTTTGCAAGCAAAAGATTGTAAAATAGCTGTCCTGCAGTACGAAAGTTATCTGAGTTATCTCATCCTAATGTGAGTGCCTAGCTGATTCACCTTCCTGCCTTTGCCTGACGTTAACACTTAGATTTAAAAAGGACTTGTGCCGTTAGAGACAGGAGTAGTGCATGAAAAACAGCACAGACACTTCTTGCAGAATTTGGCTTTTTAGAGCAGGTCAGCTGCTTTCTTATTCACATTTGCAAGAGAAGACTGAATAACTTAAAAAATAAAGACTTCAGAGAGACAGTGTGAAATCATGGACAGAAATAAATGTATGGCTGTGGCCTGGATGATCATGAATGGCATACGAGGATGTACGGAAAGAACTCTCTTCATTCAGTAAAAGCCAGGGGAAAAAAACCTACAAGCAATTAAGCCACACAGTGTCATGAGATACATTTGTCCCTTTCTTAATGCCGGATAATTACAAAAGCATTATCACAAAAGCATACTCCATAGGGGTCTGCAGTGCCAGCACCCGCCTTTCCAAGCACCAGTCTTCCAGTGCACTGTAGCAAGGACTCTGCCACATGATGCAACAGGCACGGCTGAGACTGTAGAGGCCGGTCTTCTCGAAGGTTATGAAATGCAGTCAATGAGCACTTTCCTGTTCCCAGGATTGTGCTTGGTTTAAATGGCTCCAGGCCTATCCTACTCTATTTGGGGTGCCATTTTAGTACCTAGAGCATCCCTGAAAGTAGAAGAATAACATAAGTCTGCCTTTGTCCTCCCCATCAAATAATGAACTTTGCAGGAAGCACAAAGGAAGGGAGGATATTCATGCTGCTCCAGAACCTAATTTAGATGTTATTCTGAACCGTGTCCTGTAAGAGCCTCCCCACTCTGCCAACATTTATAGACACCTAAGAACACTAAGCCTCCGCATTTGGGCTTCTCATAGAGATGTCTAAAGTATGGGAATGACTTTACAGAAGCAACATCTGAGCTGTGAGGAAATTTGGATCACCTGATAAAGTCCCAAAATACAGTTATGCAATTTCCATGGCATAGATCAGCAGACCTAAACATGAAATGCAACCATAGGGAAAGTCTTCCCAGAGAGAATCTCTGGGTTAGATTTTGATCTGATTGATCTTATGCTAATATAAGTTAATTTTCAGATTAATTTAAGAAGGGTGGTTTTAATGCCTCAGTATTCCCACACACACTTGGCTGTTTTTAGAACTACCCAGACTACATTTTCATTGATTACAGGAACCAAACGCCAGTCTGCATATCCTTGAAACTAGATGTACAGCAGCTGTTTTCAGGACCTCAACTCCACGTTGCTGTAACAGCAGCCCATACTGAAGCTGCCCAGAACTCTCATCTGCCCTGCAGCACATGATGCCAAGTTCTTCTCCA
The DNA here is from genome assembly GCF_000710305.1 of Buceros rhinoceros silvestris. Classification (NCBI taxonomy): domain Eukaryota; kingdom Metazoa; phylum Chordata; class Aves; order Bucerotiformes; family Bucerotidae; genus Buceros; species Buceros rhinoceros. The sequence goes on from NW_010394123.1 coordinate 36,493, forward strand.
GGAAGGGGTATTTTCTCTTCCTGATACTGTCCAGTGGATGTTCAAAGAGTGAACATATGGAATATATGATGAGCCGCATGCCCATCAAACTATGCTGCAATAAGTGAACCTTGTCTACAGGATGCATTTGATCATGAGTATATAGTCACAATGTGGGTTCAAGGAAGGTTTGGGTCTGGGGATGAACTGGTGCATACTGATGTCAATACTATAACATTAAAATGTTTTGATTCATTAGGTGGTGTTTCTGAGTGCTTCTAAATAGTTGCTGAACCTTCTTCACTATCTTTTATTCCAGCAGCCCTCAGTGTTCCCAGCCTCCAGTTTATACCTAATAGGGTATAAATATTGATTTTTTAAGTTTGTAAGGAAATACTGTGGGAAAAGGATTGTTGGGAGACACTGATTTTGAACTTCATATTTGTGCCATTTCCTCTTGATGTAAAAAATAATAAAATTCTGCATTCAGTCAAATTCTTATTGGTGGAACTTTCCAGCTTTATACAGATGTAACTGAGGACAGAACCGAGTTCAAGGCACTGCCATGCAAAATTAAATTGTATTTAGTCATATAAGTTCAGTTCTTCAACTTGACTGTTAGCACCTCATACAGAGAAGACATAAGTTACTGTTGTGGTTTAACCCCAGCAAGTAAGCTGGCAAGTAAGCTTACTGTGTGGCAAGTAAGTCCCACACAGCTGCTCCAGTAGGATGGGGAAGAGAATTGCAAGTGTGAAAGTGAAAAGTCATGGGTTGAGATAAAGAGAGTTTAATAGAGCCGCAAAACAAAACAAGGAATTCATTCACCACTTCCCATAAGCAGGTGTTCAGCCGGCTCCAGGAGCCGGGCTGCATCACGCATCACAGTTACTTGGGAAGGCAAACACCGTCGCTCTGAATGTCCCCCCTTCCTTGTTTTTCCCCCAGCTTTTGTTGCTGAGCATGACATCCTATGGTATGTAATACCCCTTTGGTCAGTTGGGGTCAGTTGTCCCAGCTGTGCCCCCTCCCAACTCCTTATGCATCCCCAGCTACTCACTGGCAGGATGTTGTGGGGAGCAGAGAAGACCTTGACATTATGTAAGCAGTACTCAGCAATAACTCAAACATCCCTGTGTCATCAACACCGTTTCCAGCACAAATCCAAAACAGCCCCATGCCAGCTACTGTGAAGAAAATTAACTTTTATTTGAGCTAAAACCACCACAGATACCTACTACAGCCTTCATTGATGTTTCTAGGTGGAGGAGATCTGGGAAGGGTCAGGAGGTGACTAAATAGGTATCATGAATACAGTGTTCCAGTACTCCTTCAGGGCTAGTCTGAGCCTTGCACAGCTCTGGAAGACAGTAGGGTTACTTCCCGCATCTACAATGTCTTTTCATTATCAGCTTTCCAAATCTATAGTACTCTTGGGGCAGTTGTATAACTCTCATCTGTCCCATCCCAGCTATGAAGAGGTAATTTTTCCATCTTACACAAAGTAAGTCACAGGTGAAGCTAAACTTCTAAAAGAAGTGATTCCATTCATCACCGAATTCTGACCGTTCAGAGGATGAAAACAAGCAGTACTGAGTACGACAGTTACAGAAATGTAAAAATCACTGTTTCTTACCTTATTTGGCCTTAAACTGATCTCTTCTGAAAAATCAGTTCTTAGTGCAAAAATGTTATGAATGCCATTCTGGGAAATCCTAGTTTACTCTCTGTGTTATGTAACTGTAACAACACCATCTTTTACCTCTGTCGGGAAATCTAGCTGTTTAAAAGAGTTATCACATGGATGTAAAAATGGTAAATAGAGAATCAACCCTGATGAGCAGCACACAAGCGTCTCACCAGAAAGAATGCCTAAATTATGCGCAGGGGACAATAGTAAACAGAATGTTTCTGTCTCCAGTGAATTCAGAGGTACCTGGAATAGACTTGCTGACCTAGTATTGGTCAGAGTCACCAGCTGAATTAGGAACCTCTATTAGGTAGCGGGACTACTTCCCACTCTCTGTCCTGGAAGTGTATTTTTAGTTTTGGATGTCTGTAAAGTCCTCAGCATCACCTCAATAATAGTGCCAAATTACCATTAATTTCCGAAAAGTTCTTATATGAGAAGCAGTTATGGAAAATAAGATTCTTATCTGAGAGAAACTGATGTTATCATTAAAAAAAAATCTGGCAAAGCAACAGGGGTAACGGTAGGAAAAGTAAATAAGCACAGGAGATAATACAAGATGCTGAGCTGGGCAGGAAATTATTTCTAATATGAACTCTCTTATCATACTCATTCCACCAATAAGGATGCATTTAAATTGCTGTTTAGATGCCCTTGTTCATTGCTGTTTACAGCATATCAGTTTAAATGCAGAGTTCATTGAGTTCTGGATAGGTCAGTAATTGTGCCAATGAACAAGGTGTATCCTCACCCATTTGCTTTAAGACAGATAAATAATAATTTACAAAATAAAATGGCTTTCTTTTTGTAATTTCATAGTGGCATATACAACAACAACCAAAAAAAGGTGCTGATCCTGTGCAGACTCAGATGAAAAGTTAGATACCATGGCATTTTAAATGAAAAACAAGACAGTTTCTCATGCACTATAAAACCTGTGGCTGCCATGAAACGAGACCCCGCTTAATATACATCTGCCTTAATTTTCAGCAATAAAAGTTACAGAAGCAGCAAATTAATTATTTGATTAACTAGTTAACTGTGGTGGTGTAAATAATTCAGAGTTTCCTTTTTCCCACTGGTAAATTCCTGATACAGAGAAATCACTTTAGTACGAATTATTTAGAAATCATTTTGATTAGAGTGTTTCTACTTTGAATTACTGTACAATGAATAACTATGAATTTAATCCTGTAGTGAAAATGTCACATGTATAAACAGTTACCTAATTCACTACAAAATGGGTATGTTAAAGCATAATAGTTCAGCTTTGTAACATGGTTGTCTTGCTCTTTTTTGCCTTACCAAATAGGGGAATGGCTCTTTGATTTTTTTTAAAAAGACTAAATACCTTCAGGATCTTTTGTACTGCAACCCAAAGTTAAAGACTACTCCTACAAATTTGCTAACTTATAAAGCAAAAAATCCCATTTAATCCATTCTCAAAGGGCCCAGTTCAAGGCTTTGAAACTAATGCAAATCAGCTTCTTTATTTCATAATAAATCACAGTGTGATCAGTGAGTTCTGTGAGATGCCTCTGTGTCTTCGGCATCCTCTGTAGAGAGTGCACTGCAAGCCAGTTTGATGTATAATCTGGGGCATGGCATGACAAGTTAATGCAGCGGACAAAACCACAGAAATGAAACTTTATTGATGTATGAAAAGGTTGGGAAGGGATTTAGAAGTGTTGCAGTTTTGTAAAAGAACTTCCATTTAATGCAGTGGTGCCTATGTGCTCACTGACTAGCTTGAAAGTTGGCAGAGCATCTAACATGGCTGCCTCTCAACAGCAGAGATGGGGAATGAGAGGAGGGCCTTCCAAAAGCTGATAAAATGGTACGCCTACCTCTGAAAGTGTGTTACGTTTATGACTGTAATAACATTTTGTTCAGTTTTGTAAAAAAAAAAATGTTCTTTAAGTTCAGGGTTTGTCTAGTAATGCAGAAGACTTCTGTTCTGGTTTTAGCACTGACACATACTTCAAAGGCGCGCTGGCAAACTGGCAGATTATTTATTACCTGCATCAATCTCCCAGCTGTAAAATATGTTCAGAAATGCAGGCAAAGCAGCAAAATCCCACGTTATCAGTATCTACTTTCTGATGATGATGATGGAAAGAATCAGGAGTAGAAATTAATCGTGATAATGCAAGTAAAAACCAAAAGAAAGTAGCTGGGGACAGAAACTGGAAAAGGACAAGAAACTGGAGAAGAGGTTACGAAGGAAGAGAAATATGAAGCCAAATGGAAGAAGCAGCAGGTGGGAAACAACGTGGTAAAGAAAGTAGTTTGGTACAGATACTAATTTACAGGAAAAATATGAAGTCTCATTAAATACATAACTATGATGCAAAGGAATACTTTCACTAAACTTGTTTTGGCCAGGTACCTGTGTTACCGAGTCCCATAAAACTCTGTTCAGTTATATCTCCATTTTAAGGTCAGAAAGGCCAACTGCTCTGACTTCCGTTCGCTGTGAAGTGCATTTCAACCAGGTTTCACTGCACTGAGCAGAATAAACATACAGAAAGTAACGTGGCATTTAAAAAAAAAATCTGTTTTAAAAAAATCTTCATTTTCCCCATATTCTCCACACCCTCTTGGAATATCCAAACCCTCAGTTTATTGAAGGCACTAAGTATAGGCTCTTCTTTTATGTGGGCAGAGATCAGTCAATGTGTTCTCAGAAGACTCGCCAAGAACTAAACTGTCTTTGAGAATGACTTGCTACAGTTTTCATTTTAAGCTCAGAAGCTTTGTAGGTGTTATTTTCCTCATTCAACACAAGTGTTCGGCGATAACCTGTGAATCCAATTACAATGTATTACTCAGAGGTTTTCAGTTTTCTTAATTTCTTTATAACCAACAAAAACGTTCCCTTAAGAATGTGAAATACCTTTTAATTTATGAGTTCATTTGAAGAGATGCCATCATTCCACTTACTACCCATGTGTTAAATTAGTACTTTTCAATTCACAGACTTCACCAATGAGCCTCAAGGACTTTTTTCCTTCCCTGAACGTAATAGGACTTCCTACCTTCCTTTCTGTTTTAAAGAGAAAAGTGAAGTCATTGCCAGTGTTTAGGCTCTAGGCAGTTTTTGACCTCAAGTTTTTTTTCTCACAGTTCTTTCCTCTCCCCACTGAAGACGTGGTGATTATACCTGTGAACTGCTGACATGTCGGTGCCTGTGCACGTAGGAACCTCTCCTTGTCGGTGAGGCTTTGCCTGGGCACTAAGTAGGGGAGTGTTTATGACAGCATGAGTTGAGATTGAATTCATACCTAGGGCTGTGTTTCTTCTCCTGCGTAACCATCTGAAACAAAGGCTGTCTCATCATCCATGGATTTTTATCATTATTTAATCCCCAGACTCCTTAAAGTCCAAAGAATAGCATTCGCCAGCAGCTAACAGTACTGTGTCCGCAGTTTACTTTTGTACATAGAGCCAAGTTTCAAGGTTGAAAACGAGCCTCATCTTCCCTTGAGTTTGCTTCCTGTTTAGGAAATGTTTTTACTCCTTTTGCTACTTGCGCAGCAGAAGCCAGGGTGGGGTTTTTTCGTGTAGTCTGCTTGGAAAAAACTTATGAAATTCCCTCCACAAAATGAATTTATTATGGTTAAAATTATACAAGCCAATGAATTACTTGTCACCAGACATTCAAGCTTTGACATATTTGCATTTACATCAGTGGCTCTGACTTTCTGAATTACCACACTGTAGGGCAGTTAGAGTTAAGACTATGTTGTATTGAATCCTACTCCAGTTTGGTGGATCAGGGGAAGAGCCTCTTAGGCATCTAGCAGTACAAATATATAACTCTTCTGCTTATGTTCCAACTGAGGATGCTGAAGAACTTTCTGAACCAGAAAGATCAAATAGGAGGCCACAAATCAGAGGGAATCCAAGTGCTCCAGTGATTTACAAGAGGCATGTGTTCAGAGTTTAATAGATATTTCATTCAGAGCATTTTCCTGTGTAAAAATGACTCTTGTTTCTGAAATTTTTCAGCTATTAGGTGAATCTTTGTAATCTGCACTCTCTAGTGCCTGAAACCTGTGTTGGGACTTGCATTCATTCTCATATCCAGAATGATGTAATGAGAAAACAGCTAATGTACTTAGTCCATTAAGGATCTAACACAGAAAGTCTTGGAACACATATTTTTGTAATTAGCATGTTTGCTGACAAAAGCTGTTTGTGTGTTGATGGCAAACTGCATCCTCATTATATTTTATACACAGATGAGACTGCATGTAAGTACCTTTAGAGCTGAAATGTGTTTGATACCAAGAAACTTTCCTATCCTTTGCAAAATATCTGCAGGGCATGATTGAAGAGGAATTGCTTGGGTATGGATGACAACCTTCAAGGTTGAATCTCAACTACAAGGATAATTTATACTTCTTTTACGAGACTGTGTTGTGTGCCACTGCTTCTATTGCAGGATAATGTGACAGAGCACAGTGCTGCTGCTGAAGTTGAGATATCCTGTAAGAGTCTACTGCATCCATTAGGCTCTGAAAACTGCAAATTGCTGAGTACAGGAATTACGCTGGAACAGTTTACCACGTGTGTAGAGTTTTTGCTATCAAAAAGCTCTGGTGATTCCACATTAGAAAGTAATTTTCCATATGGTTTACTGGAAGTTTAGGCACATAAACAGGTTGTCAACAGTGATATTTAATGCAGTTTGTTGAACAGGTTTACAGATTAGGGACATAATTTTCAGAGCTTTGTCTGTTTCTGTTTGAATACACAGATTACGTGCCTGGGAATTTGACTTTTCCCCTTGTGTTTCATTTTCCTTTGTTCTCCATTTTGACGATGAAAGGTAAATGCAAAGGTAGGATTGTGCTGATGCAGTGGAAACACACTTCAGTATAGTTTATAGAGAGAACCTTTCCAAGAAATAATGTTTATGTGATCATCTTGCCTTGCTGCAGATGTTTTGGATTAAACTTTTTGCTACACAGCCTGCACAAAATACATGAGCAGATACTATAATACATTGCACAGAAAATTGAGATTGCATATCAGTACACGATATGCGATATAGCTGATGTGAAAATGCAATGAACAATTGAAGTGCAGATATGGCAATATCTAGTTGTTTGCACTTAAGTGTTTATGAGCAGAATAGTCACTGAACACAACAAGCACCTGCTCCATAACCAGGTCCGCTGGGTGCCCTAAGAGTATGTAAATATAAATAGCGACATATGGGGTATGGATTAATTCATACTCTACTCTCGATGGTTTTGACACATCTTTGTTTTGATAGAAGGAAAACAACCAAACACAGTAAGTGTATGATAGCGTGATCCTCTTAACACCTCCTGACTGAGGTACCCAGTGAGTAAGGCTATCCAGCCAACAAGGAACAATGGCACTGTTAGTGACGTAATCTCTGGGGAACTGCCTGTCATGTCACATCTGAGGGTTTGGTCTTCGATTTGGCATCCAGAATGTGGCCTTCAGTAATAACTCAGGTTTGGGGTTTTTTTTTTGTCTACCCCATAGGTGGATTTCATGTTTCTTTTCCCCAAATCTGCTTTTCTTTTTTGTTTTGAGTGCTTTTAAGTAACATTTGGCACTTGAAGTTCATCTTTTCTAATAACTAGCAGTATTTCTCTGTTTAATGCAGGTCATGGCTAAGGTTCCAGGATTAGGTATTGTTAAAAGCTGCTCTACCAGGTTCCTCATACATCATTCCCAGCACTTTCCTCTTCTAGTGTTTGTCGTGCTAACATGATTTCAATTCAGAAAGAAAGAAAAATGTTATTAAGGCTCAATGAAGCAAATGCAGAAACGGATCATTTTACATAACTCTGATAAAACTGTCAGTAGGTTACATGAAATTTCTTGTCTGCAAGTTATGCAAATGTCTTCAGTTTCTGGATTTATGACATTTTCTTTTGAATTATAAAGTTGGATGTGTTAATTTTATGGGTAACAAGATTTCCGTTTTTTCCAACTTCTGTAAGCTTCATCAAAGGAGTCGTACTTCTTTATGTATAAACTTTCCAGCCTGATTATGAACTAACAGTATTTTTTACATATAGCTCTTAATAATAGAAAGAAAATTTTGAAGAGCTCTGACCACTGAGGACAAAATATACTACTGTAACTGAACAATACCGTGGTAATTTGTAAAGCCTGATGTAAGGACAAACTGATAATGAGGTCTCTACTTAAGATTCATAATATGGACAGAAAGTGTGGTAACATAGCATCTTCATTCCAGTGACTGATACCATCCAGTCTCATCAGTGACTAGTCTCAGTCAAAAGAGGCCTGTTCTTTGGTGTCAGTGGATGCTGGATCAGACTTTAAAGGGAATGCATACGTTATTATATAAATAGTGGAGGAAAAGGATTTCCATTATATAAAACATTTCAAGGTTCCTACATCCCTTTTGAGTATGAACTAGTGTGAAGAGTTAAGTGAAAAGTTAAGGTTTGGATTTTCTGTGTCTGAAATGCAATTCTGAAATGCTCTCATGCTTGAAATAGTTCGTTTAAGAAACTGTAATGTCTTTTTTTTTTACTTTGACTCTGTTTTAATACAAAGCATATTTCAAATTTTTATTTTACCTTACTAAATCCTAAGAATAGGCCAAACGAGATGCAAATATACACTTGGAATAGTACTTTACAGATTTTCATATGACAGATCTGTCTTTATCGTAGCAAGTAATGTTATCACATTCTAGTTAAGCTGACACAGAGAAACAAAGACACTCCTCACAACAACAAGAAGTTGTATCACTCTGGATACAGTTCCTTAGAGGACCCATACGCAAGCAATTGACACTGCTCCCTCCCCTCATCAGACATGACACCTCATCTCCCATGAAGCAGCCTGAGCAAGGGTATGCGTATTATGGGGTAGGATGCAGATGCTGCACTTTCAAGGAAAAATTTATGCTGGCAGATCTCGCTTAGAAACCTTTGAAGAAAATCAGCTGGAAAAAAAAGGCCTATGAATTCTTGAATTTCTTCCAGAGACAAAGTGATCCAGACTGATAATCTATACATTCCTAAGCAGCAGGAAAATGCGTGCTTATGTCCCAGAATAAATTCCCTCTCCCAGCTTCACATATTTTTTCCTTATATTCAGAATCATTAGTGATACTATTAAAGAGGCACAAACCACTGATCTTCCCCAGAGTCTAAACGATTCCAACTGTAAATCCTAGGAATGCTGCAAAAATTATTAAATATGATACTGAAGAGGTTTTGCAAATCAAAAGATTTTGAGGCTCTACTTTAATTAATTTTTAAGCTGTTATATTCCCTCCTTATTTGCACATTATCCTTTTTAATTATTCTTCACATTGCCTGCAAAAATTCAGGTTCAGAACAGGTATTTTCAGTCTCGTCCAGCCGTAGTTGTTCCCCGGTTAATATCTATGCAAAGTATCAAGTACTAAATTGAAATTTCAAACATTTAAAAATGCTTTCCTTCTCTCTTTGAAAGCTTTTAATTCATGGCACAATTTAATTAATGAAAAACATTGAAGTGGCTTTTAAAAGTCTTTTCCAACTAGAAGATTCGATGATTCTATGATCTTTTTTTGGCTTCGGCCTCCAACACACTAAATCTCATGCTCTCTTCTCTCACGTTTTTTCTGATCTGTCGAGCAGTCAGGCTGAACATCCTCTGCAGCCCTCTGGGGTTAAGAAAAGTGGCATGAGGAAGAAGCTGCAGAAGTGACACAGGTGTAACTAGCAGCAGGGAAGATTGTTTTGGGAACAGAAGAATTAATTACTAGGTATTGTAGCTGTGTGGAAAATCAGGCCAACATCATTTTTCAGACTATTTTATGACCAGATAACTATTTCACAAACCAGTAGTGCCACAAGGCCAGGGAGTTTTGACAGGACTTTTAGAAAAGTCATAAACATGTAGACAAGTGGGAGAGCTCACAGGATGTGTGAGCTCAGCAAGGAGGAGTTTATCACAGAAGTTGCTCAACAAGGTTTTTGCTAGATATTCTGCCAGTTAAAGACTTCACTTTGTGCATTTTCTGATTAATCATAAAATCTCATCCAGCTGAATTACAAAGCCAACTGATCAGGCACCGAGTGTCCTTTGCTCCTTAAATCACAAGCAGAGCCCCTCCCTGTCCCTCTGCAGTGGAAATTCTTCCCCAGGAAAATGTCTGATGTAAATCATGCCATGGTGCCGCCAGGTTGACTTGCTTGCTAGACTTCTAGTATTTCTCTAGATTTGACTTGTTCCTTATAATGGCAAACATTTTGGTTATGCAAAACCTATGTCCTGCTTTTTCTCATTGAAATGTAGAAACATGACCATTACCGTGTCTTACTGGATACTTATTGTCTCCTTTTTCTTATTTCTTAATGCTGTCTTGACAGCCAGTCAATTTTCTTTACTTGCCTCTGTAGAAGCCACTCAAAGAGGCAGGAGCACAAGAGGTAACTCCAGGGATGGTAGAGGAGAGGTAATTTTAGTGTAAGGGAGACACAAAAAAGAATTATTTAATTTGAGATCTATGAATGTCCTTAGCTTTGAGGCAGGCTGGTGGCATGTCTACTACATTCAGAACAGACACTTCACAGTGCAGAGACGTTCCACAGTCCTTCAAGGAATTTTCCCATCTGCAATTAATGCTGCTAAAGTAACACTCAAACACAAGCAGTGCAGCATTGCAGAAAATCCAGGTGGGATGTTTAACAAACCTTACAGATTTATAAACTAGAGGAATTATATTAGCAGTGTGGACTATTTGCTTTATCACAAACATTCATTGGGTTAAGAGAAGCAGAGCTTGCTCTGTAAGTTTGTAATTGTTGAAATTAATTACCATGGCTCATCACTCTGCGGTACTATACGAATTTACTCTCCTCTTTTATCTCAACTACTTTCTATGTGTGTCTTATATTTCTCTACTGAACTTCAGTAATTGTAACACTATGGTAATAACATTGACATACTGAGCATTATATGATGGGCTATTTTACATTATTTTGACTGCCTTATTTATGTTGTAGTTATTAGTGTCTATATAAATGTGATTCAATGAACTAATAAGATTTTCAGACAACTGCCACAGCTCATGGATTTTCTTCTCTTATGCAGGAATTTACCTTGCACGGGTAGCTGGATTTGCCTTCACTTTTACCACTTGCATTTAGAGAGTAAAGGCTTTCCACTTTAGCCCCATAGTATTGATGCTTAATACCTCATTCTGTCTAGATTCCATTAAGCTTAAAAAGCAAATGGTAAGTATGAAGTTGTATTTTCTCAACTGATCTGTTATTTTGTTCATAAGTACTTCCAAGAGCACCCTGCTCACTCATACCTGCAGAAGTGATGACCAAAACATGATTTTTTGAGGTTAAGAAATTAGTGCTTGGAAATTTTGTGTCAATTTTGTATATAGTTCATTAGCCATGCCAATTTCTTAAGCCTTCCTGTATTTGTAGCGTTGAATGAATTCATGTCTCATGCACTGTTTGCCATATCTGTTCCGTGAGGACTCCAGCCTGCAATCAATTCTACCACAATTTGAAATTTGGTTAAGAATGTGGTCAATGAAGATGAGACATTATCCAGAAAAAGGCATTACTGATGATAACCTCGACTCGTTTGGGTCTTCTGCATGTAGTGGCATTTTTACAGATCCTTCAAACTACATCTTGCACACCATTAGCTTATACCACCAAAAATACACACATAGTAGATCTCATGGTAATAAGAAGATTGAGATAAGTAATGGAAAACATTTATTTCAAAAAAATATGTATGTAACTATGGAATGTAAAAACCAGCTTACTCTATTTATGGTCCTTTCCTGTGCCCTAGTCTAATACAACTCCGTTGTCAGCCATTTCATAGGATATCAAGACTTCTCCCTGGGGAAATGGGTTTGTTTCCAGTTGGTTTGTTTTCCCAACAACTATGTAAAGAAGGATTTCACTCCATCCCTCTTGTTATTTGTGAGCATTTGCTGACAGTACAGCACTGAGCATTAGGGTAATAGTATGTGCCATGTCCCATCCGTGGAAACATTCCAGGTCAGGTTGGATGGGGCTCTGGGCAACCTGATCTAGTTGAATATATCCCTGCCCACTGCAGAGGAGTTGGACTGGGTAACCTTTGAAGGTCCCTTCCAACCCAAAGCAATCTATGATTCTATGTTGTGTTTTGATTTGGCCCTTTGCTCTTGGCATATATATATCTCCTTTTTCATACTGTGGCTGTGTTGAACACAAAGGATATTTATTTCAAGCTCCTTCCTTGCATGCTTAGCTGTCCTGCTACAAGAAATTACAGAAGAACCACGACATTGGGAGACCCCAAACTGCAGATGTCCATGGATCAGAGATTCTAGTGCTCTGAATCCAAGCTGCACTAAAACACACTTTTGGGGTTTTTAGTTTTCCAGTGTGTGACTTATATTTCAGATTCCTGC
>NW_010394123.1:48725-49655 GCF_000710305.1 Buceros rhinoceros silvestris
TTCCTGCTGTTGGAAATGGCCATAAACAGTGACACCGTCATATGGTGGGTAACATCTCTGTAAGAGGTTTATATTTCTATAGTCACAAATATTTATATGGGATAAAGAACTATGTAACATGAGGGAGAAACAGAACCTAGAATCATCAAATGTTGCCTTTTGTGGGTGTGATGTTTTGTCATTAGTGGTACAAATTTTCTGCCCTGTTTATTGATGCAATACAGATGCAAGTACACTTGTATTGCTGCTTCTAACTAACCATGTGGGTAGATGATCTTTGCATAGACAGTGACTGTTAGACTTTAGTTTAGGAGAGCTTATGCCCTGCTATAGTAATATCTAGATGCACAGCCACATTGTTAATGCAGACAGCTCTGAAAGTAGGAGCAAACTGTAAGAAAAATGGCTCTAAAAGCCATTATTGTGCAGATCAGGGAATAATCATGGTATACCTAGCTGATTTATCTCTGTTTCTTTTCTGTCCACAGAACATTAATGCAGTACTTTGAGTATCTTCTCAGTGGAAGGAAAATGGACAAAATAAGAAGTTAGTCAAAGAGCAGCCATGTGGAACTGGGATCTAGGTTTGAAACACTAATTGTATGCTAAGCTTACAAAATCTGCATTTTTACCGCAAAGTAGATGAGGTAGATGGTGGATAAGAAGCTAAAGTCTAGACTAAATTCAGAGTAATACAGACCCTCCTTTTCAGGCTTTGATTCAAGAGTTCGTGGTGGTGGCTAAGCAAGGATTGTACAGTCACTCCCAGACCACACTGGAAAGGCATGGGAAACAATCTTGTTCCTCAAATGCTGGTTTCTAGGTAGGAGACTGTCACAGAACTTCAGTTAGATCAAAGAAGGACCAAGATTTGACTCTTTTTTTGTAGTGGCCCAAAAAGATATTAGGTACAGCTGTGAACTGTATTAA
>NW_010394124.1:0-386 GCF_000710305.1 Buceros rhinoceros silvestris
GACGTGGTGACAGGGCAGCTGGGCGCCGAGGGCGAGCAGAGCAGTGCCGCGCAGATCTCCCGCGTCATCCTGGCGGGGAACCTGCTGAGCCAGAACACCCAGAGCCGCGACACCATCAACAAGGTGTGGTGGGAACGGGGGCCCTCAGCCTCGACTTCAGCCTCGGCCACGCTCACTGGGGCCTGGGGAGTCCTGCAGAGGTGGGTGGGAGGGATCGCAGCGGGCAAGGGGTGGTTCCCTCACTGCCTCCCCCTGACCCAGGCCAAGTACTTGACCAAGAAGTCGCAGGCAGCGAGCGTGGAGGCTGTGAAGATGCTGGACGAGATCCTGCTGCAGCTCTGCGTGAGTGCCTGGAGCAGAGCGGCCTTGGCCGGGGAGTTGGGTAC
>NW_010394124.1:600-911 GCF_000710305.1 Buceros rhinoceros silvestris
TGCGGGGAGGCAAAGACCCCTTCCCCGGCTGCCCTTGGAGCAGCGCGGGGATGCAGTGGAAGGGGGAGGCAGCGCAGAGCCCGGCTGCGCGTCCCTCCCCTGGTCCCTGGGGGTGACACTACGAGGAGCAGCGGGAGCCGGATGGGGACAAAGCCAGCAGCAAGCCCCAGCCTGAGCCTTGCTCTGAGTCCCCCTTTGGAGGGGGGCAGTTTGGCCGCCCCCGTAAGCCCCGCTCTGCCCGCAGACCTCGGTGCCTGTCGACGTGATGCCCGGTGAGTTCGACCCCACCAACTACATGCTGCCGCAACAGC
>NW_010394124.1:1166-1433 GCF_000710305.1 Buceros rhinoceros silvestris
ATGGCGCCAGGTGAGACATCCAGGGGCGCCACCGGCTCCGCGATGGCCGCTGGCGGCGTGGAACCGCAGGGCAAACGATTCTGGCTGCATCTTGCCTTCCTTCCCCCCGGCACGCTGTAGGTTTTTGGGGACGTCGGGGCAAAACGTCAGCGACATCTTCAAATACAGCAGCATGGACGATTACCTGGAGATCCTGGAGTGGACGCTGCTGGCGGGACACATCAGCCCCACGTCCCCGGACACACTGGGTAAGGCGAGGGCTGGGCA
>NW_010394125.1:0-25201 GCF_000710305.1 Buceros rhinoceros silvestris
GATGATGATGATGATGATGATGATGATGAGGTGGTGAGCCAGTGCAAAGGGCCTTGGGAAAGGTGGAACAAGGTGGATTTGCCCTGCTGAGAGTCTGCCCCTCTTCTCTTTGCTGTTGCCATCCTTTCTACTCCCCTGGGGCTTCTGGGGCTCAGGCTTTCACCACAGGCACCATGCTGGGTCCCTGCTGCCTTCAAGATCCCAACCAGTTTGAGGTGTGGGTTGCTCCATGTGACTGTTTCACTCCTGTCCCCCAGACCATCTGTCCAAGCCACAGAAATCACCCAATAATTTAATTTGACTCTATCTCATGTGGTTTGTCTCTGTCTCTGCAGGAGGGAAACGTTGGGGGCATTGGCAAGGCAGTGCAGAAGTGAATCCAGCCCTTTAGTAGCAGGGAGCCCCTGTGCACATGGTGTCTGGCACCAGGACTGGCTCACAGTCTCCCCCTTCACTCCCTCCTTCCCAAGGAAACAAAAAGAGACATCTTGGCTCCTTTCTGCCGCAGCAAGCGTCCTGGCAATGGAGGAAGGTCAGTAATGGTTCTCCTTTCCCTTCTTATTTCCTGTTCCTTTAGTCCGCCACAAGAAGCCCTGGCAAATCCAATTTATTTTTTCATTTTTCATTCTTGGCGGTGCATTTGAAGTGCTAACTGGTGCCACAGGAAATGAGCTGTGGTAGAAGCCCGCAAGGACCCAGGGCTGCTCAGGCACTGATGGATTGTGCAAGTCAGGAGAGTAAAGGAGCTGCTCTCTTCATATTTAAAGGTACCACAAAACACACTGCCCAGGATGAACACACCCACCGATGTTTCTTATTGGAGACGTGTTTATCTACATGATGAATATTCATGGCTCCTTGTTTTGAAAAACTGTAATTTCCCTTCTTTAAGAGTAGGGTAAAGGAAAGTCACTATCTGTGTTTAAACATTTGTTCCAAAAACACCTTTTCCAAGGTGTTTTCCAAGGACTGCATTTGGCTTTACAGGCTCGCTTCTAGGTCATGGTTGTAGGGGGTTTATTTTCTGCTTTGTTTATTAATTTCTACTGAATTAACCTTTTTCCATCCAGGCAGAAGATAATGAGCTTGTATGATAGTCTTTTACGGTGTCTGTTAAACACTGTTTTTGAAGCAAGCGAAGCTAATGACACGAGTAATTAAACCTCACACTTCAGGAAATAAGATGATTGGTGGCAGACTCAGGATGGCTTTATTCCCTCCCCATCTCCACTCCCTGGCCAATGTGGCTAAGGACAGATGCCTAGGGCCAGTCTGTGGGCAGAATGTCACCTTTCTCGGGAGCAGTGAGCTCTGTGACAAAGGGTGGGGTCAAAACAGGCTAATACATAACCATGGGTTGTCCAGTGCACCAGACTTCTTGAGTGCAGGTCTGGGTGTCTCAGCGTAGCTCAGTTCCCCGAAATCTCAGTCTGAGTCCTGGCGAGGGGATGTGCCTACCTGGAGTGAGTCCCACACACTTTAGTGCAAGAAGCATCTTGGGCAGGCCCTTGAACTTAAAAGGAGACTCTTCCTGTGTGAACATTACAGGTCACTATGGAATCTCTATTAGATGAAACAGTCTTCTTGGCCAAAAGGAATGTTCCTTCCAGATGGCTCTTCACCTTGCTCTGCAGTTGGATATGGTGCTTCCTTTCCTCATCATGCTCTTGCTGGGCTGCACGGACATGTGGGCACTGACATGCACCAGGACCAGCCATGTGTAGATCGGGGATTGGTTGGCGCTTTGCTACGAAGAGCAGAGAGAAGACAGTGATAAGAACTTGTGGAAAATCTCACCCTGAAGCTTCTATTTTCTATCTGCTTTGGCTCTGAAATGAGAAAGAGTAGCTCACATTTTAAAAATATTGCTTAGTAAGTGGGTAGAGATTAATTCCTGTCTCACAAAAGAAGTAACTTCAGCACAAGAAAACAGCAAGCAGGTCGTTAGCTGTTAGACATATGATGTTACTTGCTGAGGAGAGTGATAAATTTGTTTTCTTGCACGTTTGCACACTTTTGTCTTACCTTCTGCCCTCCTTCCCCAGGTAGTTAAGGCTGTTTAAGGGCACTTTTTGTGACCCAGGTATGTCACTGACCCTTGCTGGCATGAGCTGACAAGCACTGTGTGGCATATAATGCCATGGCTTATTTTTGCAGAGTTCGGAGTAACACCGCTCCGGTTGTGGGGGACCTGTGTCAAGCGGGTGCTATCTGTAGCATCATTTAATTGTTCAAAGCAAAAAGAAAAACAATGAAAAGAAAACCTCAAGGTAAAAGATAAACCGTAGAGAAGTTTGTATTTTCTGTTCAGAACAATAGATCAGAGAACTGCTGTAACAACTACATCAGCATTTATTGCAGCTCTGATCCAGAAGCTGTCTGATAAATTCTAGCTAATTTCCAGACTTGCTTTAGGACGAAGCAGCAATCTCTTCTGAACCTCTTTTATATGCCCATTTTTATTGTAAAGCTATAAGGTAATTTTTTTTTTATGATTTGCCTTTTAATGTCCTCCAGCGTTATGCCTTTGCTCATCCATTAACTGCCAGCCTGGTCTGAGGGGCTACAGCCCAGCTCTGTTAATACTGGAAGGCAGCACCCGTCGATGCTTCCCGAGTCATGAGCTCTGCGTCAGAGCTGGTGTGAACTGGCACACTTGCATGACGGAAAGCGTACAGCCCTGGCTGCCAGGTCCTCTGCAGGACTGACCCACAGGCTTTCCCTGGCAAAGCCGTTCAGGCTGTATCTTCACAGAGTGGCTGGAATGGGAATTTATGTTCTCTGAGGTGTAATGTGGATTCCTGTAGCTGAGGCCTGCCCCAGCTGAAGCTGCTAGACACTGCCCTCATAAGAATTCAATAATATTTTCTAATAAAAATAGCTGCAGTTTTATCTTGTCATTATTTCATTACAAGTTCTTGGAGCAAGTATGGTTAGACCATACTCTGCTTTATTTTCGAGAGTTTGTTATTAATTTTGGGTATTAATTCTTGAAATGTATTTTCTTGAATGATTTTGTTTGTTGTGGTTATGCGCCCTACACCTTGAATTATTATTGTGATTTCAGTCAACAATTCTTACCAAACTCTGTGTTTTTATTGCAAGTCTTACGCATCAGACCCTAGATTCAGGAGCCGAGTAACTTTCAGTGTGGCAGCTTAAGTGCTAAAAACCCAAAGCCCCAGAGGTTTCCAATTTGGAAACCTGGCTCCCTTTTGTATGGGAAACCCCACCAGGATCCCCAGGCTCAGCAGAGACCAAAGGGGACGCTTCCTTGGGAGGAGTGCCAGCTCGCTGGGAACACAGATTTACTCTGGGGAAAGGACAGTGATTTGGCTGCCTGAATGTTCCACCCAGAGTGGGAAATCCGAGGACAAACGTCAGTGCCCATTGAAATGATTCAGAGGGTTAGGGTCTTTCTAAGCCCCAAGTCTGCAAGCTGGTTGTTGGCAGTGTTGTGTTAGCCATCTCCAAACTGCTGCAGTCTCAACCCAAGGAAAACAAGATCTTCTTCCCCCACACTCCCACGCAGTCACTGGAAACTGTCACAGGGGATTCTTCAACACTGGGGAAAAAATAGAATAAAAGGAACGAGCCCTTTCAAGGACTCTGTTAATGGCCCAGGGCCTGAGCTGCATCCCAGGAGATGGAGCTGCCTGTCTTATACAAGAGCTGCAAAGCCTGCTGGAAAAGCACACGTACCCAACCAAGAACATGTTCATTAAGGCTCCATTAAGCTCTGCGCTGATATGCTGAAAGATAAGGACAGAGTCAGGCTCATCATGATTTCTCTTCCTTTCTCCCCTGCCTCCTACATTTCCACACTGAACCCTGGAGTTCCTGGTCTCAACCACTTCAGTGAACTTTTTTTAAGGCAGGAAATGTGGCAGAGCAAATGATCCTGCGTCCAAGAGAAAAATTGCTTTCCCCCCTCTCAGTTGGAACTGCTGAGGATCTGATGTAAATGAGTGGGCTTTTGCTGACACCAGATTAGTTAAGATTTTGATAATACTGAGATTTTGATAGTATCTTGTGGGGAGGGTGGAACCACCGTTGATGACGCATCGCTAAGGACATGCTGTGTAATTAACCCTGCATCTTTCTCATGCAATCTGCTGAGCTGCAAATGTGATGAAGTGTTTTCAATTCCTCCCTGATACTTTCGGAGTTCACACAGTCACTTTGGATTTTGTTGCTCTGTCATACTGGAGGTTGGGAGTACGTTAGCACAAGCCTTCACTTTGTGGTTACAAGCCCTGACAGGTGCGTGATAGTTTTCTTCAGCTGTATATGAAAGAGAGAAGTTACATATTAGAAAATCAAGGTGCTGTATGTCATGAAGATGGTGTCACTGTGTGTGTGATGAAGGAGATTGTGAGACCCCTGAGCAACCAGTTCTCAGAAAGCAAGGGCAGGATTTTTGAAGTGCTGAGCAAGAACATAAGTAATGTTTTGTACTGATCGCTGTTTTCAGAGAGCCATGTTTGCGCTCTCGGCACCCTCTGCATGCAGGACCCATAGAAACTCCTGGAGAGGAGTGGATGTCTGTGGACTGGGAACTGGAGAACAGAATCAACACAGAGTGCAGAGGCTAGAAAACAATAACTTTGCATAACGTGATGTTAATTTTGCATGTGGTATTCTTTGCATGGAGCTTAGTGTTGATGATTCAGGAGTGGCACCATCTCAAGTTTAGCTTAGAGAGAAGACCTGACCTCTCAAATCAGGTATAAGCATCCCCAGCCCTCACCAATAAAGGCCAGACACTCGCTTTTCAGTCTAGATGTCAACCATCTCTGACCAGATCAGTGGATTCTTGTGAAAGATCTAACAGAGCCTTGTCTTGGCCAGGTCTCTCAGAGAGAAACTATATACCAAGAAAACACTTCCATTCCTCATTGTGCTGCTGGTTAATAATCAGAGCAAATGGAGAAGCAATTTGAAATGATGTAGGCTGTTACGCCGTCATCAGTGGTGGCTATTTTATAGCTACTAGAAAAAAACCTTGATTGTAAGGACAGTAAAATGGCAAATGGTAGAGAACAGGAAAAGGCTCTCTTTTTTAGCATGGTAGTTTGGTCACAGTGTTGTATCCCTAAGCCTGGAGGGACAAGGCTGACTGTTGAGACTCACTACTCACCCCTGCGTCTTATGAACGTTTATAAGTGGAATTAGTGGCATGGCGTTTCTGACAGAAGTCTTTGGTCGTGTGTGGGTAAGGGTGGGACAGGATGGGAGCTCAGGTTGTGGGCATGCAATTTTGCTTTCAGCTGAAGTTTAGATAGAAAGCAGAGTGTGTTCTCTTAAGCAGTTACTTCTGTAGATAATGACCAGGTCTCACCCAGCTGAAACCTCCCCGTGCCTTAGCCACTGCCTTCCCCTCCCAGGAAATGATGGATTAAGTAATCTGTGTTGCGGTGCTGCTGGCTGTGAGGTTGTAAATCTCTTGCACGTGCTTCCAGAAATACGAGATCCCACATTGGTTTTTAAAGAACTGCCGCAACGGCGATGCTGATAAAATCTCCCTCTCAGAGGGAGTACGCAATGAACCAGACTCTGCTCTCAGACAGGCCCATGCATCAATGGGTGATGAGCACACGCGCCTGACAGCAGACGCTTCCCTTTAAGGGCTGCTGAGCTGAGTGAAATACCTCTTCCCGAGATGTTTTGCTGTAGCTTGACATGTTACTGGATGTGAACTATAGCTGAGGCGATTGCAGGCAAACAAGAGCCATTTAGAAATAAAATGAGAATGAAACAAATCATAGAAACAGAGCCTTTCCATTTGAAAAGGATGCCTCGGTCCTTCAGCCCTGGGCATCACTGTGGATCGGGTCAGTAGCTGGTGCGGATGTCCATCTTTTTTGTTGGCCTCAAGCAGAAGATGCCAGTTTGTACCAGTCGAGACCCAAGGTCAGATATTCACGTCAGCAAAGCAACAGAAGTAGCAATGCAAGAGCATTTTTATCAGCCTCAGCGGTGACTTGGTGGGACCTTGGCCACATCTGCCTCCTGGAATAAGCTGTGGCTCTGAATCTGTGCCTCGTGTTGGCTGCTGGCTTTCCGTGGCAGAAAAGGAGATGTTTGCTACCTCCTGCTTGTGGTCATCCACATAACTGTGGGGTCACACTCTCCAGTCATAACAGCATAGCGATAAGTGTTTCGATGACTTTCAAAGTCTTGTTGGTTTTGTGGTTTTGTTTTGTTTCAGTGTTCTGGCTAGAGCAAAGCCTCGCAAGCTGGTAAAACTGGGGAGAGGAGGGACGGACGGGGCAGAGTGTGCCGTGTCCTCCACTGACCTGATGCAAAGAAGAGAACAAACTACTGGCTCAAGCCCAAAGGGAAAGCATGAAGCTTTTCTTGTCCTGTAAACCTGCTTCCTCAGATGGTTGCAGGCTGCCTTGCAGTAGCCCGTTCGTCTCATGAAAATGCTGTCTACTTGAAATGAGCTCCTCTTCCAGAGACTCCCATTTGAGTTGCTTATTCATGGCTACGTCCTGTTCTGTCCCTGTGCTTGGTCTCCTGTGTGCTCTGAGATCATGATCTAGCTGGGACCAAACTCGTTTCAGAGGGAAGTGAAAGGCAGCAGAAATGCAAAAGCGCATTTACAAGGCAGGATGTGATTTCACTCTTCTTGGGCTGATGGGACCATGTCTGAGAGCCGCTCATCTCAAACAGAGCCAATCTCCATTTTGGAGCCTGGCAGAGCCCCAGCACTGGCTCTGATTTGGCTAGAGATGGTGTTTTGGGCTGGCAGCTCTAACACCGCACAGCTGTCTGACAGCAAGGGGAGAAGTTCCCTCCTGGCATTTGTTTCTGAAGAAAGTGCTTCGGGGCTCTTCAGAAATGAAAACTAAAGCAGTGGCAAAGAGAATTAGCTCCAGTCTAGCTCAGTCACCCCAAAGTTGTTTGTAGCTGAGCTGCACCTCAGTGAAGGCAGTAGGACCTGGACTAAGGGAAAAGGGGAGGTAACACCATCCTCTGGGGACATCGCTGCTTTTTGCTCAGGGCTTGAGGTTTGACTCACCTCACCCCTCTGGGAATGGCTCTACCAGGAAGCAACAGCCCTCAGTGTGAGCTTGAGTGAGGTCTCCCGCAGTCTGGCCATCAGCTTGAGGGCTTCGCTCTCCCCTGTCACCCAAGCATGGCTGTGGGCGGCATCCTCCTGCCACATCAGTCCCCCGAGGAAAAGCCAAGCAGCCTGTTAAATGATGGTTTTGCAATACAGCCCAGAGGGGGGTTGAAGGAGTCCAACAAACTCCCCATTTTCATTAGTGACGCAAGGTGGAATGTGGCAGGAGCAGGCAACAACTGCACTGTCCAGCTAGTGCTGCTTCCCGAGAGCTGGAGTGCCTGGCTTTGCTCCAACATCCCCGCCTGCTCCATCCGACCAGAGGAGAAGCTGCCTTAGCACTGCTAGAGGGAGAAGTGACAAAACTGCTGTCTCAGTGTGGCTCTTTCGAGCTCTCTGAATGACAGAAAACACCTGACACTGTGTTGGGGAAGGCAGGCAGACTCTTCCCACACGTTGACAGGGGCATTAAAATGTATTTATAACAGCTGGGGATGGCTTGCCCTGAGGAGCGAACTTAATTCTTAGTCTGCCAGGCACTCCTTTGTGAGTGACAGTGATTCGTCCCCAGTGTGTTTGTTCTCCTTCTTGCCCTCTTGCATTCCTCTTGCATTTTATAGAGCTGTATTTGACAGTCTAATTTCATATAACTAATAACATTATGTAGTGAAATGAGCTCAAATGTCCATTTATCTCTCCAGTTCTGAACTACTTGGTAAACAGTACTTTCCCCCTCTCCTGTTGAGCCTCTGCCATGGTTCAGTTTTGTGTTCTCCCTTTAAAACAAATATTTTGATGAGAGAAGTGCTCTGGCTTCTGTCATCCACGTGACTAAGCCAGGGAAACGCTTTTATACAGCCGAGAGAGGCTCTTTGGTGACAAGCTGCAACAAGTAACTGAACAAAAAGCTAACCTGAAAATGGTTATTTTAATTTTTCAGGTACCAATCTTGACAGCACATCTCAACCCTCCCCCTTACCTTGGTATCAAAACAAAATGAATGCAGAAACTCATCTCTGCCGAAACCAGGGAGTGCTGGTGCTGACTTCGACAGACATCGGGCTTTGCTCCTGCAGCTTCTGGTCTTTCCTCTTCACCCTTGTACTGGAACCACACAGACCGAGATTGTTTTCCATGGCCAAGACGGGCCCTTTAGGTAGAGGACTTGGATGTGCATGTTACAGCCCCCTCTTGGTGCAGGATGTTGGGGGCAGGATTGGAAATGCAGAGCTTCAGGTCAGCGCAGGACGCCTGAGACAGCTCTGGTTGGTTGTCTAATTAGAAGGATCTTCTCAATAAGTCTCACCAGGAGGTTTTATACATTGCACACAGGCTATGACTGCGTAGAGGTTCCAGGCACCTGGGGAAATGACTAATGGGTTTTGTAACAGCTTCTTAAAAAGTTTTTGCTCTTGGCCACCAAAATACCTTGGGGCAATCCGTTCCACTGGGTAAGTCTAAGGGGAGAAGTTTTCTTTTGGTAGCTCATCTTAATATAGCAGGAGGATACATCTCCTTGGTATTGTGTGGAAAAGGTACAAATAAGAGTGTATTTGCCTTCAGCAGATTCTTTATCCTGCACTTGATCTTCAGTGCCTCTATCATCCCCTTATTGTCCCCTTTGGACATCCCACCTGCATCCTCTGTTGCTTCAAGGAAGAGTCAGATGCAGGTCACTTGTGGGGAGTCAAACTTTCCAGACCTGTTTTGAAACTAGTGCTTTTAAAATCCTTTTTCTTTCTTCTGAATCCTTGCTTTTCCCATCACATCACATTACACCTATGGTTAATTTGTTTTGGTTGAATCGTCCATCGAATTCTTTCTAGCCAGGTGCAACAAAGCCTTCTGATTGAAAACTGCATCTTTTACCACGTAACCCTGGCCCCTGGCCTCATCTTTTCCCAGCCATGGCTCGGCCTTGGTTTCTGATGTCAGCATGGTTTTTCCTGGCAAAATAAATTCTTGATAAAGGAAAAGGGAAGGGGGAGAGACAGCCCAAAGCAGGCAGCTCCTCATCCATTCAAGAGAGTGCTGCAAACGACTCTGCTTCTCACCTGTTTTGCAGTTTTGTAGCGCATCCTTCAGAAATGGGAGAAACAGATGTTTTTCTACTTGTTCACCTGTACTCCCACTTGCCATGTGGGAACAGAATGAAGGGAACGGCTGGTAACAGTGCAGCCTACCTTGCCCAGCTGTCCTTTCTCAGTGTATGTAAATACAGACATGTATCCATAGATACTTGTATGTACGAGGTGGATTAGCCCTATCACTGTATGTGGCGTGTGATAAACTGAATTAAGAGCATGGAGACAGATCCCCCAGGTAGTGCGGACCACCCCGGCAGCAAAACTGTTTGCTCTCTGCCTCGCCATTGGCTCCTTGTCCATGTGGGCTGAGACTGGTGGTCTCCCCAGGCAAGGTCCTGCCTGCTGTTGCCAACCACCGCTGCTCTGTGGCTTCTTTATAGCTAGAGTAGGAAGTGAATTTGGGATATAGCCACAGTTGTCAGCACCGGTTTCTCCTGCTGTAGGAAGGTGACCCACAAGACACTGGATGTTTCCTGCCCATTGAGGGATCGGTAGGGATAGGAATAATAGCTGCTTGGTGGAGTTTGGGCAAGATCTGTGTGTGTGAGGTCCATCCTCTGTAGTGCAGTAAAATGGCTGTAGGTGAGAATGAGGATCCCACTTGCCCAGAGGCAGAAAGGATGAGTAATTACCCCAGTTTCTGGTGAGGAAGCAGAATGCTAACGACAATTAATGAGCATGCACAAAATAGGGGGTCTGTGACATATTTCGACTCAGATGTTGGAGCTCTGGATCTAGCCTGAAGATCCTTCTGCTCCTGTTTTGCCTTTTCTGTTCCTCACAACGCCATAATACAGAAACCAATGAAGGAATGGCAATTTCACTTTGGGATGGTGGAGGAGAGGAACATCACATAGACAGCAAACATGCACTCCTCATTCTCTCAGCCCATATGAAAAAGAAACTCAGTTCTGGAGAAGCTAGGAAAGTATATAGTATTTTTCTTTTAATAGTAACTATGGCCATGTGGAGCAATTAGAAAGATGGCAAGCGCTAGACCGCGAAGGGGGTACTTTCTGATGTTCATCTGATGCTCATCAGAACATCTGACTTTCATCAGTTCTTTTGGCTGACCTCAAAATCACAGTTGGTATGGCCTAAATTACCAGAATTGAGCTGCAAAACTGAGAAAAGCTGCAGGTCTTTTTTTTTTTTTTCTCTCCTAGCATCCTCTATAAAGTTGGCTCAGTGGGTTTTTCTTCTCACATTCATTAATATACATTTTAAATGCTTAATTTAGAAACGACCACAGTCCTTGATCACCTTCCTGTTTACATTTTGATGTTGCACTTGGAGCAAAGGGACCCCTCTTGTACTTCTTCTCCCTCCTCTATTCTCTGAGCTTTGTCATCCTCCTTCGGGATCTCTTTTCAAAAGATCAAGAGTAGAGCAAAGGCTTCAGATGCTATAAAAATTGCAGGAACCAGTGTTCATCAGAGAACAGCTTCCTTTAAGATCAATATGTCTTCCTGAGGGGGCATTCAGTCCTTCAAAGTAAACAAGCTGAGAACATTAATTCAAATGCTTTTATACTAAATACATATACATGAATTAGGCTGTGTGGCTGTGATAAATAAGTGTTATGTAAGTGAGGTTTAAAGCAAACCACCCAGGCAAGAAAAGCAGACTCTGCAAATTTGCTAGGGACAAGCCAATTCCTACTGCCGATCTTCTGATGACCGAGATAATTCTGTTAAAGGGCTGAAAGGAAGTTCTCCTCACCTCTGTGAATAGATTGATCTGGGCTACCAGAATCTTTT
Organism: Buceros rhinoceros silvestris; assembly: GCF_000710305.1. Lineage (NCBI taxonomy): Eukaryota > Metazoa > Chordata > Aves > Bucerotiformes > Bucerotidae > Buceros > Buceros rhinoceros. The sequence goes on from NW_010394125.1 coordinate 10,920, forward strand.
CCTGCGAGGAGGAATACCATTATGCTGATGTGTAAGTCGAGATATTTTGCAAAATGTGCTGAGTCTACAGTTGGTAGTCTGTCATTGCCTGGCTTTGGAAGTGGTGTTGTCTCTTGGGGCAGGGAGAGAGATGGAGACAGGGTTACCTCCATCTTGAGGAGGGAAGGTGCAACCAATGCACCTGTTTCTTTCTGTGTCAGATGTTGAAAACTGGCTCAGACTGATGTCAGGTATTTAGAGCTGGTTTATAACCTGCTGGTCCTCCCCAAGGTGGGTGGTTTGCGGAGCTGTAACTGCCCTGCAGTGAGAGCAGGAGCCTGGCAAAGATTTGGCTTGAAGTGAAGGTGGGTAATACCATTTGGTTCTTTCACGATTCTGATAGCAGCCTTGCCACAGGGTACCAGGAGAAATGAAGTTTATTTGAGAAACAGTCCATGGAAAATCAGGGTGGTCCCGAGTGCGCTCATGCTCAGGATAGGCCCTGTCCCTCAGTGAAATCAGTCTCCAGCAACCCGGGAGGAGGTGAGTGTTCTCAAGAACGCAAATTAGCAATTCTACTAATTTGAGTCTCTAGGTTATTAGCTCTGGATAATGCTTTCAAGAAAATTCTTCCCTTTTAAGAGGGGAGAGAAGACAGCAAAAAAAATTTGGTAGCAACATAGGAGAGGACAATCACAGATAAAATGTTATTGATTATGATGCATTTGAAAAACATGATAGAATAACTAAGTGGAGGAAGGGGAAGGAGAAAGAGTCTAAATGAGTATGGGAATTAGCAGAAAAATAGCCTTGTGATCATTAAATCATAAATGGCACAGCTGGTAATTCAAAAGAATCACTTCCTGTGTTAGAAAACAGACTGGCTGGTGGCTAAAGCATGGGACGAGGTGGAGAGTTGTGGTTCCGGTTTTTCACACTGCTGTGGTCTGTGTCTTTTTTGTGTTTGGACAACTAGAAGATTTCCTCTTAACTGATGAACTCTCCAATTCTGCAGGATGGAAAAAAATCAAATCCTTCAGCATGACTTGGCCAAACCTCCTGATTGTGCCAGGCATCAGTGCAGCGCAAATGTATCCCTGGGCCCGTGCAGACGCAGACTCTGAGTGTTGCAGACATGATGCAGTACCAGGATCTTGAAGTCAGTGAAAGAACATATGTTTTTATTCCTTAGAAGAGTTTAAACATTCTAAATAGTTGATAAGTTGCACTACATCGTTCCTTTTGTACCAGGTGCTCATGTCTGGAGTTCTCTGATCTTGGGTGGTGGTGAGCAAGCAGATTTATGTCACAGCATGGTGTGTGGAGCTACTCAGGCACAAGGATGAGCCTTCCATGCCCTCAGGCAAGGGTGAGTGCACCTATTTTTCTGAGCACAGTCTCCTTCTGAATGACTTAATGTCCGTCCGGCAGCCTTGAGTGCTGTGGCTGAGACTCATGAGGAGACCAGCACCGGGACTATGCAGTGCCTAGGGCAGGCTCTGCTGGGTCATTAGTAGAAGAGAGCTTTGTAAAGTGAGAAGCAGGGCAGGCAGCTAAAACGTTGTAGCAGAGAGGCGGTTGTGCTGTCCTCTCTGCTCTCGGTGTTGAGGGGTGAACTCCACCTTTTTACTGCAGAAGCATAGGGTTGCAAATAATTTTGGCAAATGACGGTGCCTGCTCACAGGTCCTAAGGTACCCCAGCTATCCACTGAAACAGGGTTTCCTTTCCTCTTACTCTTTACCTGTAAACCAACGGGCTGAAATCTCCAAGTAGCATTCTTCTGGTCTTTCCAGTCTGGGGATGTAATTCTCTAAGAGGAAGACTAAGTGAATGTGAAACTACCAGCCAGGAGGGTCAGTTTTCATTTGGGCATTCTGGTCCTGACATGCACCAGGCCTGCTGTGAGTTATTCCTTGACCTTGGGCATCTCCACAATATTTATGTGCATTTTGTTCATGGCCTTCCATCTCTCAGATCCATCTGTGCTGACTACTGTAATGGAGATAATAAAGACTCCTGAGACATTTGTCTCTGATAACAAAGTCCACAAATCCCTCTTTCGAGACTGTTGGAATTGGTCTGGTTTTTTAGGACTGTGCTCACCCTGGAAGTGTTTGACACTGGTGTTCCTCTGAAGAGCGTAAACACAGCCATGTGTGCAGAATGCATGGAGTACCAATCCAGACTAAAATCAGTACGATTACATATATTTTAATCAATATTTGCAGCATTGTAAGTAACTGGGAGGTGATGTTTGATTAGCTTTTGGAGTTTCTGGATGGACGTATTTTCCACGTGTTTAGCCGGGAGGTCACTTTCTGAATTTATATTATTCTACTGCAAATAAACTTTGACAGGAATCAGAATAAAGCAAAAGCATCCAACCAACCTGAAAGGGAGGTTCTTCCTGCAGAACACATGGTGCAGGGTAAGCCTGCATGTCTTCCTGAGCAGAGCATCATAATTTGTCCTTTCATTAACTCTAGCTCTTGTGCTCAAGTCGTTGTTTCGCTCCAATGAAAGCTCACGATAGCTGCCATTCTCCCCCTTCCTCCCAGATCAAAGTCTGATCCAGCTCCTCGTGCAGGCAATGCAGAAAGACTGTTGTTGACTACAAGTTTTTTTTGAATCAGACCTTAGTTGTTGTTTTTAAACAGAGAGAAATCCAGTTGATAAGTTGGCTTTTATGCACTACTTCGTTCCTTTTGTACCAGGTGCTCATGTCTGGAGTTCTTTGATCTTGGGTGGTGGTGAGCAAGCAGATTTATGTCACAGCATGGTGTGTGGAGCTACTCAGGCACAAGGATGAGCCTTCCATGCCCTCAGGCAAGGGTGAGTAACCCTTCCCTTCCCCCACCCTTCCCCTACTCTTTTTCTTGGCATTTGAGGTTATCAATCTGCAGGTTCTTTTCTAATGTGAATTTTTCTTTTTAAAGGAGGGGCCACAGGTCCTTAAGGTCAGTGCTGACATGGAAAGCCAACTCTACCTGAGCAATGGGCAAATATAATATAAGACACCTGTCTGGAAGCTGTGAAACAGGTTAGGGTGGGCTTGTGCCAAAGTGATTCAATTTGCTGCTAAAAACCTGTTTCTCAGGTTTAGCAGAGCAGTGGGGTAGTGGTACCAGTCCAGCAGAGAGCACGTCAGGCTGCAATGAGTCTTTTCTGTACTTGAGAGCTCGATGAGAAAAGGGCAAATACCTGCCTGGATTAGCTCTGAGCAATGTTTCCCTCAAAACATAGCTTTGTCTTTCACAGTCGGGGATTTTCAAATCCTAGCGTACTGGGCTCGCCCAGCCCTTCAAGGCCATGTGAGGCAGGTTGTTGCTCAGCAAAGGGGACCTGAGAAATAAAAATGCAGCAAAGGGTTTACTGCAACTTCTCATGCTGTTGTAGTTCTGGTTTATTTAATTTGGCTCCTGCTACGTCTAAACCTGGGGAAGACACGACACAAGCAGGCCGGCAGGAATAGAAAAGGTTACTTCACGAGATGTGGGTGTGTGAACTAGAAGAAGTTGACACTAAAAAAGGTCAGCTATTTAAATGGCCTAATTTAAATAAGGCACACGTCAGGCTCTGCTGCCCCAGAGGAGATTCCTTGTGGGGGTTTATGAACTCTGGGAAAGGGGCCAAGTTAGCCCTAATTATATTTTGTTTAATCAGCTATTTAAATAGCGAACTGTTTTCTTGGCTCTCTTCCCCGTCGAGATCACATCTTTATACTCTTGACCTTTTTATTTTATGCAAGAGGCTCCCTTATTGATTTGGACCGTACTTCTGAATGCAGGGAAGTCAGCCTCGCTTAGCTCGTTCTTCCATCATCTCTTCTTTGAAGGAGAGAAAGTCCAAGGTTATTTATTTCCCATGTTCTCAATATGAAAGAAATAGTGAATTTCCCTTCCCCCCTCTCTCTCTCTACCCTCCCCCCCGCCCCCTTTTTCATTATGCAAACTCAAGAAGAGCCTCTGGAACAAAGGGAAGTATGTTTAAGGATGCAATATAAGTAGATTTCCAGACAATACCAGGAACATCTTGTAGTTCCGCTTTGAGAGTTCTGTTTGGAGAAAAACAGCTCAGCTAGCTTCAACACATATATATCTCTATATATATCTCACTCCTCTCTCCTGAAGCTTCATTTAGCTGTAAAGAAATGACAGGAGGACAGAGGAATTAACTCTCTGAAATGTCCATGCAGTGTGTTTCAGAGGACTGTTCTCCACCATGAATACCGAGTTCCCTTGAAATTCAGCAAGGTCCGGACGTATACTGGTTGAGAACAGAAGACTGAACTGATGCTCGTGCCTTTCCCACCTCTCAGTTTGAGAACGAGTGAGATGTGGGCCATATACAGCTTCCTGTCTAAAGAGCTGATATCATAGGTTTTAGCCTGGAACCCACCTGCTGGTGGATAGAGATCTGCATGTTATCTTAGGCAGGTGGAGACAGTCATATCAGGGTTATTTTTGCCCTTTCCTTCAGAGCATTTCAGTTACTTCTCAAGAGCTTGGAAAACAATTTAGTTACAGTTGTGGATTTAACAAGAACAAGACTCTGTCAAACAGCAGCCACATGGATTTTAATGAGGAACATGCTGGCCCTCCAGTTTATCTTGTAGATAGACTCTGGCTTCCCGAGTGGACATGGAAGTTTTAGCCTTTTAGCTCATTTGCCCTTGCTGGAAACAGCTCCTCTGGCTTTCCCTCTTCAAAAGCAGCATCCTCACACTTCAGTCCCTGAACTTGATCTCTCCGAGAGATATCTCTGCCATCGCACCTCCATTATGGTGAGTTTGTGGTTACAGAAATTTTGAAAATAGGTTTGTCAAAGAAAGTACCATTGATGCTGCAGAAGCCTATCTAGCGGAACCCTGCTTCCTCTCGCCCTGCTGCCCTCTCTGCACGGCCCAGGGAGGTCAGCTTTGTCTCTGTGAAGGCCACAGATCAGGTTGCTGTGCCCCATTTATGAGCTCCTCTCTGGACTCAGCAAGTTGTGTGTGCTTAATCATCTCCTCTGCAGCACTGGCAGGATGCTGATGGGAGGGATTTGTCTGTGCTCGGGCAGCAGAATGAGATTCTGCTTGCTCAGGAGTGGGAGGCCATGGGTTGCTTGTGCACCAAGGGGATATATGTCTTGAGGAGTACCCGGGCTGTCGAAGAGGTACCAGCATCACCGTTTTACTGTTGGGCACTGACATGCTTCAGTGCAAATCCTGCTTTCTACTTTCATCTGCTTTGTCCCTGCTCCTCCTCTTGTGCTGATGCACACCCAGAGGGGGCTTCTCAAGGCAAGTTAATATTGTTTTGACATTGTTGGTATATGCGTTTTTCTAAGGGGGAAGCCTGTAATTCTTTGGCACCAAGTGCATCTGTTCCCTCGCCCCTACAGCTCATGTATGTTGGGGGGTCTCTCCCCAACCGTTAGGGTCACCAGTTGTGGTGGGCACCAGTTGTCACGATCGGTTGGGATGGACAACGCGACAACAGCTTGTGTGCACACCAAGCCTTTACTGAAATGCAAGTGCCACAACTGCGCACTGCTCACTGCCTTGCGTTCTCTCTTATCACATTGCTTTATATTCTTCCAGTACTTGTTTATTCTACGTGCCCTACTTGGATTTGTTTCAAGTGCACTCTCCTCCAATCAGCTACTGACCCAGCCTCTCTGTCTCCTCCCAAACGACACGCCTCCTGCTGCTGACTGACAGCAGGCTAATTCGGCTTCTTCCCGCCGGGGTCATGCCCACACATGTACACTCTGGTCCTGAGGGGACAAACAGACAGATTTTTAAATGGCAAATTCACACCGATCTTTCCGTGGCACATCTTGGCTTTAGGAGGAATATCTGAAAACAAAGGCAACACGTGTTGGAGGGGTCCCTGGGTGGGGAAGGGAAATATCAGAAAAAATCATCTGCTTTTGAAAACAACAGTTCTCCCTCTGCTGCACATTCCCCTTCAACACCTCTGACACCCAAAGGGAACCTGCTCCACGCATCCGAGATTGCGAGAGCCTAAATGAGTCAGACCTCCCCTTTCCTCTCTGGTAAGGTAGGGCAGGCTCCAGGATTAGTTATGCATCTGATTGTGCCTCTAATAAACTAAATGTAATTAAAAAATAGAGCAGGGCCATTGCATTTTAACAGCTTGGAGCTTTCCCTGTGGAAGGATCATCAAACAGGGAAAGAATATGAAGATTCAGCTCCCCAGCACCTGCTGGGCAGCCTCTGTCAAGATTAACAGCATCTCACCAGGTTATTAAAGTGAACACAAATACTTTGGAGGCTCTGCGGGTAGTTACGGTATCACGTTTTATTATCTTCCACTGAAATGAAATTACTTATTGTAATTGCTTGTCAGTCACAGGCCAGCAAGTCTGACAAAGGAAAGCTTTTGTGCTGCGAACAGGGAGCAGGAGACAGAAGGGAGAAGATGGACTGAGCAAATTTCTGCTCTAATTTTTTTATGGGGAAGGGGAGAGGTTGAGAAAATATAAGCAGAGAGGGAGGGAAGGCTTCTGCCTTGCATAGTGAGCAGAGACAAACAATTCGGGCCCAGTGACCTGAGCTGAGCAAGCAGCTTTAAATGCTGTGAAGGGAGTGAGCGGGCTAATCCAGGGCGGTGCGTTCGGCTGGGTGGAAGTGACTGCTTTGTGGGTAGCGTATCAGCCACAGCAGCTCAGCAGTTTCCCGACAACATCAAATATTATATCTTTTGGGGACACTGCTGAAGTTTGATGTCTGGGGACCACCAGTCATCAGGAAGTGTAAGATCCATGCACATTGCACGGATCCAAGTCAGGCAAAGAAATGATCCATTTGTTTTGTTTGCTTTTAGACGGTTTGGTCTTTTCTGTTAGACTTGGACTTACAGGAGGGAGAATGGTGCCTGGGGACAAAAGCACTGGGAGCAAAGGGGAGAGTGAGGGAGCACTGCAGATATTTGGAAGTGAAGATTGCTGTACCAGCATATAGACACACTCTTCTAGGAAGAGCTCAGGGAGCCAAGATTGGAAGAGCCCAGTAATCATGCGTCATCTGTTATGGTGCAAGGGAGAGATGAGATGCATTTAGCTGCAGGCAGTAAGCGGTTGCAGCCCTGCCAGGAGAGTGGAGCTCACTGCAGCTGTCAAGGCCTTTGCCATCTGAAGAGCATCTCCCAGCTTGGCACCAGCAGAAGGCAAAAGGCTCAAGGTGTAATTAAGATGGAAGTGTGCCACTGACAAGGCAAAGTGTTTGCCATTTGCCATGAAATTACATCAATCCACCAAGTAACCATGTTACTCAGCTCTTTGAAAGCATTATAGTGAACCCTAATGGGGTGTGGGAAAAAAAAAAAGAGGAAAAAGACCCCAAACAGGTCCAATCTCAAAACCTCTGAGTAAAAGGGTGGCTTTGAATGGACTCTGTATCTTGTGTGCAGCATTAGCTAGCCTCAAGCAACAGGAAAGGGTAAAGACCTCAGGAACAAGGCAATCGTTCCCTACTTTCTCAGTCTTCGTGCTGTTTTCTGGCATTTGCAGTTCCAGCTTCCAGCTCAGAGGTGTTTTATTTCCTTTGTATCCATGATACTGATATTCCGTCACTTTTGGAATCGCTGTATATTGTAGCATAGCCTTCTGTAATATTCGACGTATGTGTCTCCCTTCATGTATTCTGAACTTGTTACTTCCTGATCTCAGTTGATGCCACCTCATTGATGCTTCAGACGAGACTGTGAGCATCTGCTCCTTATGCTCTGGCTCACGCGACTCACAAAATGCTGACTCGGTGACCAGTTAAATGAAAGCAGTTGTAAGAGAACCCGGGGAAATAGCAGCTTCTTGCTTCAACATGGGGGTAGGAGCAAACCATAGTTGTGAACAATACAGATCATGGTGGAAGTCCAACATCACGTAGATCCCCAGCCCAGATGGTTCTTCCGTGCCACAGCTGAAGGACACAATCCTGCATTTACAGAAGTGTAAATGTACTAGATGCTGTTTCAGAAGCAAATTTCAGCTTTTTAATTATTGTTTTGTCTACTGTATCTAATTTCCTAGTGCATGAACCCCTGTCTTGAGATAGTTTTTGTTATGTAATTGCTGTTAATGATTAGAGTGCAGCACTAATTAAACAGATCGGTTTTCATTCTCAGACTTCAGTTAAGATGCCTTCAGGCTATTAGATTGGGAGGGGGTTCTTTTTTTTTAAGCATGTCTTCATTATAGCTTATGTCTCTTTTATCTGCAGATGAGGATTCTCTACTTCCTTTGTACTGCAACATCGAGCTTTTCCTCCTCTCAGCAGAAACTGAACTCCAGTACTTTATTGGAGACATAAAGAATGCCTAGTGATACAATTACAGCTCATACCTTTTGTTACTTTGGTCCCTGTCCTCCTGGCTGCTTTTTGAATCATGAATGAGAGTACAGTATTTACATACCAATTTTACAACTTCGTCTTAAAACTAGCTGTATGCCATGCTCTGTGTTTTTCAGGTGAGCTCTGGAGTTTAACAATATCGCTTCCTCCTTTTATTTTATGATGAAGCATCTAAACACGGCCCACTTATGATGTTAACAACTGCAAATGTTGTTAACAGTAGAGGCAGAAGGAGCCATTGCAATTGTTCGGACATCGTTTATAAACACTAAGTGAAAAATGTCATTTAATAACCCCCATTTGGCACCTGTCTTACATGTGAGATACAACAGACCCTTGGGAAAGCCATCCAATCTCCACTGAGAGTAGAGGTGAATCCACCACATTCCTGCGTTCCCGTAGTCTTCATCACTGGAAACGTGAAATCTTGTTTTGAATCGGAGCCTGCGCTTTTTCAATTTTTGGTCCCTGGATCTCGTAATTTTTCAGCCTGATACATGTAAACTGTCCTCACCTAATGGAAATCGTCACTTCCATAAAGATAATTATAGGTGCTCGACTGTTACGTCCAATTTGAATTTCAAAAGGAAAGTGATTGAAACTCCTGTAATCATTAGTGAGGAGGTTTGAACTGTTCTGGCTTTTCATGCTTCTAGAAGGTGGGATGCTTCTGTAACGAGTCAATCAATATCCCCTAAGCAGCAGGGGTTGAGTCTGTAGGTCTCTGCTCAGAGATCTGACCAAATGAGCACGATCAGGTAGATTTTGTGCACCGTATGCTGGTTACTGTGAAACAAGTGCCATAGTTTTCCAGGAGGGTAGGCTTTTGCTACTGCTGCTTGGTATCTTCATTTCCTCCTGCTCTTTGGGCTATAGAAGATACGGGTTGATGAGTCGTTTTGCACTAGATAATATGGTCGTCTTGAGAACTACGGGTATTCTCCTTTATAAGGTGATTTGATAGCCTCCATGGTATTAACCTGTCAGCTATGTCACCCATAGCTTTAGAGTCTTGGCCTAAGTTCACACTGGAGATATTAATAAGAGCTTGGGTGGGATTAAGGGTATAGACAAGAATCCAGATTTTCTGCACTTAGCAGCAACTGTTTTAAGAGTTCCCCAGCCGACACCAGATACCCCAAAGTGCCTTAGGCCTTGTGGCTCGCAAGCTAATGTGAAAGAAAAAATATGAAAGCAGCAACAAAAGAGAACCTTGCCTTGGTTTTCTTAGTATCAGGTGACAGAGGCCACCAAGAAGAAACAAATAGTAGAGAAGGTGAAATATTTCTGAATGCCAATGTCCAGCCATTTGCAAAAATGAAGGATTCTCCTTGGTGTGACACACTTCTAGGTGCTTCATCTTCTCTTGGAGGCCTGTAAATCCTTCAGCTGATTCTTCCAGTCCCTTATGTTGGTGTATTTTTCTAGCAGAAATTGGAACTAGGAAAATATGCTACTCTCTCTGGGAATCTTAGCAGCCGAAACCAGCTGCAGTATTATCGTGTGGGAAATTATATCTCTACTAGCCTTGTTTTGTTAGCTCTAACCAAAATACTCACCACGTGGGATGTAACCCCTCTTAACCAATTATAGTGTTTTAAGAGCTGTGTGCTGTCTGTGTAACAGAGTCACTATCCAATCACCATGTAGTTAGTCGAGTGGACAAGAGCCTATAAATTGGGATGCAATGTAAACAATAAACGGGTCTCGCTACACACCATATTGGCGTTCGAGCGATTCGTCCCAGCTCCGGATACGAGCTCTGTTTCATGTCGCGACACCTTATTGATCACTTAAGCACTTTACCTAACAGAAATTACAGTTTACCTCTTCTTAAGTTCTGCTACAACACAGACAGCTAGGCTATGTAGCGGGATTCTTCTCCTAAACAGCTGCGGTTACGTAGAGATTTATCTCAGTTTTAACCTTCTTGTCAACATCTCCTCATGCTTCCAGTCCTGACCTCTTTGAGGAGATCCTATCAGAGTCATTAGTTGGTTTGGTTTTGCCTACATGGGACAAATACTCAAACTACAAGGCTGGGTTACAATTTCACCTCTCTCATTAACATCAGTCTATTTGTTCACACCTTCTTCCATCAGCAAACAAACATGATACAGTAAAATGGGAAAGGAGCAAGGCTGAGGTTCTGACCCTTGCTTTGCCCAAACATCGTAATGAGGGCAGCCTTCGCCAGCACAGTCCAGCCCCAGGGGCCTTTTTCAAGGCTCAATTAAGTCAGCTGGGACCATTGATTTAAAGGGATGAACTGGCTTTTCATTGCTCTTGTGGGTAGGGTTATTCATCTCCTTTGCAAAATAAAATCCTCTGGATGGAATTAATGACCAGGAGACATAATCCCATCCTGAGTCCCCGGTATATCTTTCCTTATTTGAAAAGATTTATGTGATTTTTTTTAATATAATTTCTCTCAGAAATGAAATTGTAACCAAATACATTGTACTACAGATTTCAAGGCTCATTTCCTTGGTGGATAATCTTAAATCTCCATTGCTCTAATTCTTTAACACTTTCAGAGTCAGTAAATCTGTCAGTAAGTCCGTAAATAAAAATTTGGTGACAGCAGCTTTTGCTCAGAAATTCTTTCCTCTGTAAGGTGTCTTCATAAAAAGGAGGCTGCGATGATATAATAATTGTGTGGTATTTTGAAATGACTGTTTAAATGTGCTTTACCTCTTATTAAAGTGGGTTGATATAAGCAGCGTCCTGTTTAAACACTGTTTAAAAGGACATATTTAAAGCCCCTAGAAGCACAGCTGGCTTTTTTATTTTCTAACCTAATCAGATTAAGTGTAATATACAACGCCTTTCTGGAAGGGGAAGTAGAAAGCACTTCTCATCAATTTAAAGGAACCTGCGGCAGTATTTACAAAAATTAATTAAAAGATGTTGGGTTTAGAGGAGCCAGCCTGAAGCACAGGCCCTCCCACACGCGTTTACATTTCTAAAGCCTGCCTGCAAGAGAAGCACCTACACAAAATGCTCCAAACCAGCTCTTTCGCGCCCACAGCATATGGGATTGGCAGAGCAGCCTGCCAGAGGAGTGGGGGACTGGTCTTGACTGGGAATACTCCAGAGTTACTGGTTTGGAATTTATTATAGGTCTTCACCCTATTTTCCATTTTGGATCAGGAAATTTCGCCTGGGAAAACGTGAGCATTTGTAAAAAGCCTCTTTAATGCCATCTATCGCTTGGGGTTTCACACGTTTGCTGTAACACAGAAGCAAAATATACAGCAGACTAGGCAGAAGTAGATAGGAAAAAGCCAAACCACCGAACAAGGTGAGTTGCACATACCTGAAAATCACGTGGGACTTGGCAGACCTGCGTTTCTCGTCCCGGTGCTTTTGGACATGGGCAAAACATTTGCTCCTGCTGCTTTGCGTAGTGCCTGTCTCCCTGAAGGTAATGAGAAACCATCGCCATCCTGTCAGTGAGCATTTAGTGGACAGGAAAAAGGAAATTAAACAAATAATTCATAAGGGTATAAGAGGAACAACTGCTCCTGCAGGTAGAAGTCAGCGATTAAGAAACACATCCTGCTTTTTTATAGGACTTCTTAACTGCCTGAAGACTTTTTTCTCTTCTTTTTTTTTTTTTTTTTTTTTTTTTTTTTTTTTTACTTTTTCTTCTTGCAAGATGAGATTGTGTGGTTGAAAGTGTGTGACATCTCTATTGCTGAGCTCAGGGGGTGAAAGTTGTGCCTGGGCAATATTTTCAAGCAGTCAGTGCAAAGAATTCATGAAACTAGAGTACTCAAATAGGTACTCTGTGGAAATTCTGTAGGTCTAGTGGGGGATTCTCCTTGAAGAGCAGTGTGAAAGGGAACAAAGTAAGAGCCAAAGAAGTCAAGCAGTCTTGAAATTACTCCAGCCTCCTCTTCCTGTTCCTGGGGCTGGGGACACTACCTTTACACCGAGTTGTGTTCTCTCTAAAAGGAAACTAAATGGGGCATGAACAGCAATTCAAGTCCCTGGGGAAATATAAGGAGACTAAATCAGATTGAGCACGTAGGAAAGAATTGTCAAAACCATCCCAGGTGACAGAGTTTTGGGAGAACAAGGAAGGACGTAGACAAATGTGAGAAGGAGAAAAGATGCTGAGCACTGTGAAGCCTCCTGCGTTGATCCAGTTGTGACCAAGGGCATCCTGACCTTCCCAAGAAGGAATAAAGCTGCTTGAGAGACTGATGGCTACTTGTCCTCAAAGTCTTCAAAATGCAAAGCTGAAAAAAGTGAGGGACGAGTAATTCTGACTGGTGACTAAATGAAGCTCCTAGCCCAGGACTTGTTTGCGTCAGGTAAAGGAGTGGATCAGCATGTTTTCTGGACATGGGAATGAGATATTACACGATGGTACACTGTCCGTGATCGTGGCCACTGTGAGAGTGAGCACTATCAGGTCAAGTAAACCCCAGCCCCCCAAATTTCTCATCCCTCTACAATAACTTGTGGTTTATAAAAATGACTGTTTTGTGATGCAGCCAGGAAGCTTCGTTAAGGACTTCCTACTCATTAGCTGTCCACAAATCCAGAACTGAGATCCATGCATCGTTTGTGGCCATGACTGGGAGCAAATGGAAGTAAGCAGCTGTAAGAAACTGATTCACTGTCAGTGAAATATGTCCCTTTTTACTGGAGTATCTTAGGCCCTATCTATCTTGTAAGCACTATCTCTTCTGTGGCCTTTGCCACTGGTGCAAATTTTCCAACAAATGCAGCTTTATCTAAATATTATAATTCAGAAAAGATATTTTCTGGGGAATGCCATACAAACCCAACACAGGGAATAAGAAATCCAGAAAATCAATGACAAGAGATAGATTGTACTGAGAGAAGAGCATCCTAAAGTAATCCTAAGGTATCCCAAGGGATATCATGAATGGTGTCTTTGGAAGACAGGAATGCAGGGGGAAAATAGCAGCTAGCCCCTTCTTGGGGAGCGGCTTAGAGATGCCATTTTGACAAAAGCTGCCTATAATTGAAAGAGACACGAGAGAACGAGATGAAGAGGAAGCATCCTGTAGGTGCAAGCAAGCAGGTGCAAAAATGCGAGTGGTATATCCCTCCGCCTCCTCTCAGGCCCCTCCCTCTGCAAGTAAGTTACAAGATAAATTGTTTAGAAGGGAATAATGGCCATGACAAATTAAAACTGAAGTAAGAAAGTCTAGAAAAGCAATGCATGGGAATGAAAATAAATTAAAAATACACCTGACTTCTGTTGTGTGAAGATCAAGATCCATCAGCTAATTTTGCACTCTGTGATATGTGTAAGGGATGGTTCTGGAAACGGCTCTCCAAGTTTCTTGTCTATGTTCAGAGCTAGCTGCAAGCTGGCGATCATCACTTGCAGCCACCTCCATCTGTGAGAGTATGTGGGATAGCTAATCTTTTCTTTTCCATGTGAACTTGAATAAATTACATGAAATGTTATTGGAATGGGAGTAGATTCTCAGAAAAAAAACCCCAAACCCAAAACCAAACGAGCATCTCGAATGAACTGCAGTGGCAGCTTTATGGCTCTCTTTGTCTTGCATGGCTCTAGGCAGTACAGAGCAAGCCTTCTCTAGATGGAGATTCACCAGTGGACTGATTTTTGTTCCCCACAGGAAAGTGAAAAAATTTTCATTTTCCAGTTACATTTGGAAAAAAGAAACTGTCACCGGTTTGGCCAAGGTTGAGCCAAGGTCCGGTAACGATAATACCTTCCCCTATTTCTGCTGGAATAGGGGAAGGGAGAAAAGAATTCGTAAGACCTCTAATACGCTTTTTTTGGAAACTGAAACAAACTTTAATAACACCACAAACAGAAAAATATTAAATACAAAAAGAAAACCAGTAAGATATTGAGGGTTTTTTAGGAAATGGAAAGGCGAGGGTCAAAACCGCAGGACGGACGGTAAAACCGCGGCAGTTCAAAGA
>NW_010394125.1:25212-25616 GCF_000710305.1 Buceros rhinoceros silvestris
GGAAAACCGTGGCAGGGTGAAGATGGCAATGGCCACGTGGCAGCAATTACAAAGAAAACCCGCAGCGCTCAAAACGCCGTGGTGCCACGTGGGGAAAACCGAAACCAACACGATTTTACCAGTCTATCGTGGATTGAAGCAGAAGCAAAGGCAAACCCGGCGGTGAAAAGCGTAGCAAGCAGGGAAATGGCTCCTCGGACGTGCGGGGGGTCTGGTCCTGCACGGCGCGCGGCTCGGCGGGCAGACGGCTCTGGTGGGCGGCGGCAGGCAAGCAGGGACTGACCGGGTCCGGACAAGCAGCAAGCGGCAGCGGGCACACGACACAGCCTCTTCGGCACAGCGGCAGCAAAAGTGCGACTCGTTAGAAGTGACGGGGGAGGGCTCTGATCCCTCGCGGCGCGTGG
>NW_010394126.1:0-313 GCF_000710305.1 Buceros rhinoceros silvestris
TAGAGACACTGGCGGGGGTTGGCGGGGGACAGGGATTGCTGCTCTAGGACTGACCACCGCTCATGCATACGCATCGCTCGGGTTTTCCCTCTCTCTTTTTGTTCTATTCCTTGTCCCTACAATTATTATTATTATTATTATTGCATTACTAGCATTGTTTATTATTTAAACCACAACACTGACTAAAGCCAAACCTCCCCGAAAGAACAGGGGGCTTTGAAGCCCCTTCTAATCTCACTCCCAGGCAACACGACAGACCATCGAGAGGAGGGTTTGGTCCTTTCCTAGAGACAAACCAGCCCTGAAGAATGTT
>NW_010394127.1:0-295 GCF_000710305.1 Buceros rhinoceros silvestris
CCCCCATGAGGCCGAGCAGGATGTATTCATTGAGAGTGAAGAGGGTGACTCCCAGCAGGGTCAGCAGCAGCATCTGCACAGGGTTCAGCCTGCCCAGCACTGCTCCAGCGGAGACCAGGATGGCTGCAGTGCAGAAGTCGGCACTGACCATGCTGGGAAGGAGAGGGAAGGTGTGGGGCTGGAGTGCAGTGCTCAAAGAACCCAGAAGCTGGGTCCTACTCGTCCTCATAATCCTCCTCCAAAGCAGCACCGTGAGTTTTACGGAGGAGGGAGCCAGCGTGACAGGGCTGGGCCT
>NW_010394127.1:554-2785 GCF_000710305.1 Buceros rhinoceros silvestris
GGTCCGTAGCGGCTGAGGAAGGCCACCAGCAGCCCGAAGCCAAGGAGAGCTTGGAGGTGGACATCCCGGAAACCTGGAGGAGGAGATGCAGGAGGATGGGGCTGGAGCAGCGAGTGCAGGCAGCCACCCTCCTGCCTGCTGCTCCCCCTGAGGGGGCCTGGACACCCCCTGCTCTAACAGGTTTGGGGGAGCTGAAGGCTCAAGCCGGTATAAATCAGCCTTGCTCCACCTACGTGTCTCTGGAACCAGGTGCATCTGGCTGTGGATGTCCTTGGAGATCTCCAGTGGGGACCTTGAGGCGTTGTTGTTTGTCCTAGTGACAGCTAAACCTGTCCCCACCCAACATGTTCCCACCACCCTTTGCAGTGCCTCCTGCCCACTCGTTCACAACCGCCCTGGGCAGATACCTCAGTGCCTGCACATGGTTCAGCCACAGCCCAGAAACCTCTTGGGGTGGCTGAGAACACACAAACGCGAAGGTGGGTCTGAGATGTCAGCCACCCCTCGGGACCTCCCTGCTGCCCCTGAAAACATCATGTCCCGCTTCCTGGGACGAGAGGACCTGAAGAGTGAACAGAAAGATGGGACCAGTCCGGTCCTGTTGGGTGGCAAAGCAGAGGAGGGGTGACCTGGTTCTCAGGTGTGCTAAACGCCCTTTGCACCCATCGGCCGTGCCAGGAGCTGTGACTGTCCCTCCCCACGTGCCGTGAGTCACTGCCTGCTCCGGGTGGGGTTACGTGGGCAGGCAAAACCGGGAGAACCTGCCTGCTGCCTGCTGCCTGCTGCCTGCTGCCTGCTCCGGGCTGGGCAGCTCGGCCGGGCTCTACTCCCCTCCCTCGACCAGGGCGCTCCGGAGGCTCCTGCCCCATCGCCTGCCTCAGAGAAGCCGGGGTTGGGCCCTCGACCCCCGGCCAGGAGGCGTTTCACAGCGATGCTCAGCGGATGCTCCCGGCGCTGCTGACCCCCAGCCCCTAGCTGGACTCCGCAGCAGCACCGAGGGAGCTGAATCCTCCGTGAAAGGGGCTTGGTGCAGATCCCTGGGCACTGCAAAGCCCAGCAGGTCGGTGGGAAGTTTTGCAGACCCCTGTGCTCCCCTCCGGGGATGGGGCGACAATGCCGGGTTTATCTCTGCACTGAGCGATGCCCTCCGCACTCCAGCTGCTGGAACGCGTGTTCCAGACCGAAATATCCCTGGTTTGGACCTGGCTTTGTCCAAGCATGTGGGACATTCTTCCAGCATGACAACTTTCCACCCTCAGACCCCTCCTTGGTGGGATGCACCGGTACCCCCAACCCTCTGGCTTGATGTTCCCCCTTCTCTGTTTTACTCTGGGGTCCAATCCAGAGCAGGACGGTGTGACAGGTCTGCAGCCCAGATCGAGCGTGGTGACTCCCCATGCCACCCCCTCAGCAGCGCCTGGGGAGCAAGTAGAGCCGCTCTCTGCACCCGCCCGGGATGGGGGTACTCACGGGGGTGCTGGAAACCCGAGTCCTGGTTTCTCCAGCTGCAGTTCAGCTGCTGGAAGCAGGGGCTGGGGCTGTACCGCACAAAGACGGCGAAGAGGATGATGGTGAGGATTTGGAGGAGGAAGCACAGCCCGGAGAGCTGGAGCCTCGTGGCGGTGGGGTGCTCAGGCATGTTGTGGGGCAGCTGGAGCAGCCAAACCCCCTGAAACTGGGGAGACACGAGGAGAGACGTGCTGGGGCTGGAAACTCCGCCTGCCAGGGAGGCTGCCAGGTCCTGCCCTCGCCTGGGTGCTTCCCACGGGCGGAAGAGCCGGACGGGAGTGGGATAGTGCTGCCAACACGGAAACTCCGGACTGGGCCACTGTGCCGGGGAAACACACAGGGCTTTTGGTGTCAGCAGCCACCTCGGCTGGGTGCGAGAGAGTTGGGTCGGATCTGGGGTGCAGGGGAAACCGCGGCCAGGGGACACCCAAGGTTTCAGCCTTTGTGGAAGTTTGGCACAGGAGAAATGTGATGGTTTGGGGGGATTGGGTCAGGGAGAGGAGGCGGACAGTGGGACTGACCCGCGGCAGAAGTGCTAGGGACCAGTAGACCAGTAAACTAGTAAAGACCAGTAGACGAGTAAAGCCAGGGTTAAACTCACTGGTCGATAGGAAAAATGGTGGTTGGGGGGGGCTTCAGTGGAGAGGTTACCTGTGGGGCTGCGTGGGGAGGAGGAGAAGTCAAGCAACAAGAGCGAGGATCAGAGTCAGGAGAGGCGGGGG
>NW_010394127.1:2915-3589 GCF_000710305.1 Buceros rhinoceros silvestris
AGGCGGGGAGCTGGAACACGAGAGTTTCCTTTGCTTTGGCTTGTAAAGCACCAAGAGCGGGTACAAATCCCGCCAAGGGAGAAGAAGAGAAAAGGAGTCGTGAAGTAAAATGCAGCATGTGCTGGGGAAGTGACTCGGGTGAGTCCTTTCCACAGCGCCGCGCCAAACGGTGATCTCAGCCGGGCAGTGTCGGGCCGGGGTCATGCCCTGACGCCGACGGGGTGGGGAAGGGGAATGAATCACTTCTGGGGCGCTGGCAAGTGTCCTGCTTCGGGCTGCGGGTTTGGGAGGGCCGAGGGATGTAGATGTTGTCTTCACTCGGAAACGACTCGGCTGGTTTGCAGGGGTCAGGACCTGCTTTTGCAGCCCCGTGATTGGGAATTGGGATGGAGGGAGATCACGGGCTCCCTGGACAGCCACGGACCCACGGAATGATGGTGGGGAGATGCAGGAGAGGAGCGTGTGGGGCTGCTGTGGTCGAGCCTTTCTCTGCAGAGGGAAAGCAAAGCTCTGGCTGCTTTTTGTTCATGAAAACGAGCCAAATCTGACCAGTTTGAGCTGGGAGAGCCTTGGAGGCTCCCAGCCCAGCCTGCTGGCATCCAAGACAGGGCAGGATGTTGCCTTAGTGCCTCCCTACAAGCAGCCAACTCTGAACAGGGGCCGGGCGCCATGGG
>NW_010394127.1:3747-4090 GCF_000710305.1 Buceros rhinoceros silvestris
GCGGTCCCCCGGGGAGGTTTGTTTTCTGAGCCCTGCGTGCCATGGCCAAGCCAGGATCTCTGTGTCCTTTGGCGCCGGGGACAGACGCTGCTTGTCCTGTGTGTCCTTTGAGAAGAGCTTCCTCCACCCCTAGAGATGGCCCTGGGGGAGGGAGAAGATAAGGGAGCCCAGAACACAGCCCAACCTCCAGGTGATGCTGGGGAAGCCTCTCCAGCGCCTTTTTGTCCTTTGAGAAGAGCTTCCTCCACCCCTAGAGATGGCCCTGGGGGAGGGAGAAGATAAGGGAGCCCAGAACACAGCCCAACCTCCAGGTGATGCTGGGGAAGCCTCTCCAGCGCCTTTT
>NW_010394127.1:4189-4742 GCF_000710305.1 Buceros rhinoceros silvestris
GAGTCGCCCCCACCCTCCGGGTCTGTGTGGGAAAGCCTCTCCAGCGCCTTTTCACAGGGCAGGATGAGGCTGGTGGGATGCAAGAGCAGCAGCAGCCCCCTTGCACAACCCCTGGGAGCCCCGAAGGATGGGAGCAACATCTACCCCAGAGAAGACTTGATGAGGGAAGGTAAAATTAACCATTACCCTGATGCCTGCGGGAGCAGCGAGCACCATCCCTGCACGGGGGCTGAAGCCGAGGGGCTGCCGGAGCCCTGCACCGTGCCGGCATTTTCCCTGAACGCCCCGACACTGTGGCCTCCGAATAAAGGGGTGTTTGTTAGCCGGGCGCTGTGTTTTGCCGAGCAGAACAATAAAGAGAAAGACGCTCACAATGGGAAATTGTGCTTCCTCCTCCCCGTGCGTTCCTCGGGGAGGTGTTGGGGGGAAAAAAAGAGAAGAAAGCGGGAAGAGACGGCGACAGGGCAGGGAGCGAGGGCACAGCTGGCGCTCGCTCATCCCGCGCACCATTGGAGCAGACGCCGAAGGAACGCGGGACCGTGGGGCTGCCGGG
>NW_010394127.1:4862-5293 GCF_000710305.1 Buceros rhinoceros silvestris
GGTGGGGCTGCCGGGACCCTGTCCATCCCGTGACGGTGACAGGCCAGGGGCTGGTTGGGAGCACCCGCTCACCACCTCCCTTGTCCCTGTGTCCCCTCTTCTTGGCAGCACCAGCAAGCAGGTTTGACCTTTCTGGAGCCCTCAGCCCCACTATGGGGTGGCTGTGAGAGGGGACGTGGCGGACGCTGGGGCAGGACGCGCGCTGGAGACATTGGATGGAAACGGTGGCTCCCCAAAGGACGCGGCTGGGGATGGTAAGAGGTGTGGGGTGTCATGAAGGAGGGTTGGGACGTGTTGTTGGCTCGGTGTCCTGCGTGGGGACATTCCCCTTACACAGTAAATGTTGGTGAGCCCCCAAGGGAGCAGGGCCATCTGTTGTCCCCAAGGCCCTGCAGCAGCAGGCCCTGCCGATGTCCCCCACCCCGTCCTCT
>NW_010394127.1:5479-5878 GCF_000710305.1 Buceros rhinoceros silvestris
ATTGCCCACCCCTGTTCTGCCCACCCCCAGACACTGTCCTATCCCCGGCTCTAAGGATGCCACAACAGCTTCTCCTGCTCGGCTCCCTCTGGCTCTTGGCAGTATCCCTGGCGTTGAGCATCCTCCAGCGGCCGGCAGAGAGCCCAGGTAGGGAGCAGGGCCCAGGGTTGGGACTCGGTGCTGGAGGAGGGAGGCAACGCTGGGGAAGGTCAAGCCAGGGCAGGGGCTGAGTTCTGCATCCCAGCGGTTGCAAAAGGCGGGGAGAAGGAGCCAGGATGGATGGTGCTGATGAGTGTTGAAAGGCATTGGGGGAGGCGTGGGAGGGGTGGTGGGGCCACAGCAATGCTCCGTGGTGAGCTGATGGTGAGGCTGGCTGGGCGTGGCCCACGCCCCCCCCCA
>NW_010394127.1:6073-6636 GCF_000710305.1 Buceros rhinoceros silvestris
GTCCTGCGCACCCTGCCCCGTAACTACCGAGTGAAGTGGAGCAAGGTGGAGCCAGCTAACTACAGGGAGAACATCATCATCATCACCAATGGGCTGTATCACAAGAACTACGGGCCGCTGAGCCCGCGGGTGCGTCTGCGGCACAGCCACCACTACGACGCGTCGCTCACCATCACCGACGTGGCTCTGGAGGATGAGGGACGGTACCGCTGTCAGCTCGTCAATGGGCTGGAGGATGAGAGCATCTCGCTCACGCTGCACCTCGAAGGTGAGGCTGGCCTCCCCACTACTGGGGATGTGGAGGACAGCAGAGAGGGGACCCTGGACTGGAGCGTGTCCAGAGAAGGGCAACAGAGCTGGGGCAGGGTCTGGAGCACAATGCGCTGAGGAGCAGCTGAGGGACCTGGGGGGATGGAGGCTGGAGCAAAGGAGGCTCCAGGGAGGCTCTCTGGCTCTGACAACTCCCTGTGAGGAGGCTGGAGCAAGGAGGAGGTCGGTCTCTTCTCCCCAGATCAAGAGGAACCGGCCTCCAGTTGCCCCAGGGGAGGTTGAGGTTGTCCCTG
>NW_010394127.1:6796-7355 GCF_000710305.1 Buceros rhinoceros silvestris
GGGGGTGTCCCGGCGGTTCCCAGGCTGCCCAGGGCAGTGGTGGAGTCCCCGTCCCTGGAGGGGTTTCCCAGGCGTGTGGAGGTGGCGCTGAGGGCCAGGGGTCAGGGGGGACCTGGTTGGACTTGATGGGCTCAAAGGGCTTTCCCAGCCCAAACGATTCGGTGACTCTGTGTCTGGACTGGGGGTCCATGGCCAGGTGTCCCCACCCCTCACGTCCCCTGTTGCAATACCCCGTGCCCCAGCTTTATCTTCAGCTCTGAATCCCCAGGGATGATAAACCAAAACCTCCTTGGGGAGATCACGTCCTTCTCCCTCTGCCCCTCTCCCCACAGGTGTCGTCTTCCCCTACCAACCCAGCAATGGCCGCTACAAATTCAATTACCACGAAGCCAAGCGAGCCTGCGAGCAGCAGGCCTCCCGCCTCGCCACCTACCAGCAGCTCTACAAAGGTGAAGCATCGGGAAAAGAAACCCCTCATCTGCCCCAAAACGTGACTCGGGGGGCATGGGCATGGGGAGCAGGGCCGTTGCTGAGCCCCCCCCCGCCCCGCAGCCTGGAC
>NW_010394127.1:7569-8035 GCF_000710305.1 Buceros rhinoceros silvestris
TCGCGGGGGCCGTGCGGTGGCCGTCTCCTCCTGCCGGGTGTCCGCTCCTATGGGGCCAGGGACAAGCAGAAGGACCGATTCGATGCTTTCTGCTTCACCTCCGCTCTTCAAGGTAGTGCTGGGGTCCCCTGGCCCTCCCATAACGGCACCAAACCCTGATGCCCACCCAGCTTTGTGTCAGGGCTGGGGATGTTCCCATCAGGCCGTGGTGGCCTCTCACTCACCATGTCCCCATCCATCCCCAGGCCAGGGGGGCCAGGGACAAGCAGAAGGACCGATTCGATGCTTTCTGCTTCACCTCCGCTCTTCAAGGTAGTGCTGGGGTCCCCTGGCCCTCCCATAACGGCACCAAACCCTGATGCCCACCCAGCTTTGTGTCAGGGCTGGGGATGTTCCCATCAGGCCGTGGTGGCCTCTCACTCACCATGTCCCCATCCATCCCCAGGCCAGGTCTACTTCATCCGGG
>NW_010394128.1:0-219 GCF_000710305.1 Buceros rhinoceros silvestris
TTATTTTATAAAAAAAACTAGAGGTGGATGAGATCTATGCTGAATGTGGAGGCTGCACTGGGACTGTGACCACTGAGAAACATGAATAACCGGAAAAAAATTAGTTAAGGGCTTGATCCAAAGGCCACTAAACCAGAGATGAGGGATGGGGACAGCCCAGGCAGTGGTGCCTGGAGCTGGGAATGCTGCCTGGGGTTCCTGGCATGGCTGATGTGGGGA
>NW_010394128.1:424-704 GCF_000710305.1 Buceros rhinoceros silvestris
CCAACAGCAAACCTGTGGTCCTTCAGTCCTTCAGGCACAAAGGCAGAGCAAGCCTGGGAGCAGCATCCTCTCCCATCATCCCGAGCAAGTCCCAGAGCCTCCCTCGGCTTTAGCTGTCGTCGCACAGGGCAGGGCTCAGCTGAGACCTTGCTGGGCGCCGTTTCCTGGCCCTGGGCACAATGCCTGACACCTTGCTGCCCTCTGCCAACGAGGACAATTGGGCTGCATGTCTTGCTGAGCAGCATGTTTCCCTGGTGTGCTCCAGCCGCACGGGAGGGGA
>NW_010394128.1:814-4898 GCF_000710305.1 Buceros rhinoceros silvestris
AGGGGACAAAAAGCAAGAATCCTGCCCAAAGCAGCAGCTGCCACTGTTCTGGGTTAGAGCTTCCAACCACAACAGCGGCTGCCTGGTCTCCCTGGCAGCACCGCCTGCCTGATTTGATCTGATGCTGGACCTTGGCTTTTTTGTCTTTTTTTTGGGGGGGGGGACTCAGAAGAGGACTTTCCAGCATTGTCACCACTGAGAGCTCCCTCTCCTCTCCAGGCTGTTGGAGCGGGAAGGCTTGTACATGTTTGAGCCAAAGATGCATGTAGGTGAGCAAAGTCCGCTGGAGCAAGGTCAGTTTGAAACTTGGGTCAAAAGATACTTCACCAACCCTGCGGTTTTACTGAGCCTTCAAGAAGCACTTAGTTCTCCTGAGCAAGTACCAGTGGCATTAGCCCACCTGCCTCCCAGTTCCTGGCTCACCTTTGTGGTTGGGGTCTGCTCTCCGGCTGAGTCTGTCCTTGTGCGCAAGGACTCCGTGACCCTTTTCCTGTGCTTTGTGGTTCAGGGTAAAATGCTGAAAGCTGCCTAAAAAGGGAGCCCCACTTCCAAGCATTTAACCAAAGACTATCCTGCTGTCCAAGAGAAGAGCCCAGCCCACCAGCTGCTGCTCTCCAGAGTGTCGTGCCGTCCCCACAGGATGCCTCGCAGCAGCCGTGCACCTCACTGATGCCTCACACTGCAACAGCCTCCCTTTAATTCTCATCTGGTCGTCAGGGCTGCTGGTGTTCCAGCCTTTCCAAGGGGGATCCAGCAGCCCGCTCTGACAGCAGGTCTTTGATCAGATGGCTTCCTATTGCACTCAATAAATGTTTTCTCTACAGTCTGCCTCTTCTCTTTCCTTTAAAAAAAAAATTCATCCTCCCCCAATACCCTCCATCTGCAACAGCACATGAAGGACACGTGCCAGAAGCAGAGACCGAAGCAGGGGCTTTTGCCAAGCGCCGGTGCCTGCTGCTCCTCCACCGCCATGCCCTCCTGCAGCTTCAGAGGCACTGCTGGACCCCGCATCCCCAGTACTGGCTCATACACCAGTGCAAACTGGAGTTAAACCAGATCCCCAGTGACGCTGGCATCACAGCTCAGCTCAGGCGGGCGCAGAACGACCGCGCAAATGTTTTGCATTTATTAGGCAAATGGTGCAGACAAAACTGATTCCCTTGTGCAGCGTCTGAGGAAGGCGATCCCAACCTGGGCAAGGTGGCCGCTCCTCTATAGGGGCAGCACCTTTGCCCCCCCGGAGGGTTTGCTGAGATAGAAGGTGGCTGTGCCGCTGTATTTCTCCTAGGAGACAAGAGGAGCAGTAAGTGCTGGTGCTCCAGGACTGTATCACGCCGCAGCACGAGACCAGGCTGCGGGATGCTGGACCCAGGGGAAGAACGGCTCTGCTGGTCAGCCCCGCCGTGTATCTGCCTGGTCACCGCTCTAACGGCAGCCACGTAAGATTCTTTGTGGGGACAGCATGCTGTCCTGGCGTCCCTTGGTCCAGCCACAGCACAGGGCAGGGAGGCTACCAACACATCCCCCAGCACCCCCTTCAGCAGCCCCTCAAGCACAGTTGTCCCTGACTTTTTCCAACCCCTTTTTGACCCTGCTGATGCTGATCTCCACAGCCTCTAGTGACAGCAGAGAACTCACCTCCAGCTCTGTGCAGTGCTTCCTCAGCTCTGTTTTATCCCTAACTCGTCCAGTGGTCACTGGTTTTGATTTTGGAGGATTTGAGGGTCAGTTCCACGTTCACCCTATCTACCCACTTCGCTGTCCTGTAACTCCTGGTCACGTTCCCTCTCCCCCAGCTTCTCAGCAGACAGCAGAGGCACAGCCCTTTCAGTCTCTCCTTGTTTCCTAATTTCCCTCCCCACTATTTACAGGGCACACCATGACCTCACAGAGGAGCAAAATGAGGCTCTCCCTCGTTCACAGCCCCCGTTTCCTGACACCTTCATTTTGCTGGTGTTTTCAGCTACCAGCACACGCTGAGCTGCTGGTTTAGAGACCACTGATGACAGCACTGAGATCTGTCCTGGACTGTAACTGGTAGCATTAAACTCAGCATTGCCTAAGTTCAACTTGGATCACTTTTCCCTAAAATTAGCCTTTCTGAAGCTCACCTGGCAGCTTTTTGCTCACTTTCTCAACACAGCAAGGCCCTTAGGCAGTGCTCTGTG
Source organism: Buceros rhinoceros silvestris (assembly GCF_000710305.1). Taxonomy (NCBI): domain Eukaryota; kingdom Metazoa; phylum Chordata; class Aves; order Bucerotiformes; family Bucerotidae; genus Buceros; species Buceros rhinoceros. The sequence continues at coordinate 2,983 of NW_010394128.1, forward strand.
ACCACAAGGTGCTGAACTGCCTGCGTGAGCTTAGTAGCATCAACAGACTTGGGGCTGTCCCTGCGCAGCCCTGGGTGGGCTGCACCAAGCTCAAGTGCCTCAGGAGCACAGCTTCAACGGAGCCCCCAGTGTTTCCTTGGGATCTTTAAGTCAATCTCTGGCTTTTCTGCCACGTACCTGGATGTGGTGCTGGGCTCGGTCTGCAGCCCCGGCCTCCAGCAGTGTCACTGTACAGCCTCCAAAGCCTCCCCCAGTCATCCTGCTGCCGTAAACCCCATCGACCTCCAGGGCTGCTGCTACCAGTTCATCCAGCTCTGGGCAGCTCACCTCATAGTCATCCCTGGAGAGAGGAGAGCCATGGTCAGCCCTGTCCTGCACCCCAGCCATAGCCCCTGCACCATGAGCAGCTGAAACATGCATCTTGCTGCATCTATTGCAACAGCAAACTGCAGCAATGCGGGATGCTGCAGCCCCCGGCCCAGCTCTCTGCCTGTAAGTGCACGTATATGTGACCAAGGCTGCGGGCACTGGGGTCCCAGCGGGCAATGGCGTAAGCAGCACAGGTCTCTTAATATACATGATCAGCTGCCTCAACTCAGCACCCCCAGTGCAGAAGCTGTGGGGCCTTTCTTAAAATTCCCTGGCAGATTGAGCTGTGAGAGAGGCCCGACAGGACACAGACCTCGTTGCCCGCCGTGCTGCACCCACAGGCAAGGGAACCCCACAGGGACTCATCACCAGTGCCCCCAACACATCCCGCCCTGCCCCAGGGACACATCCTCACCTGAGGGAGTTATGACTCTCCACCATCAGCTTCCCGAACATCCTGTAGTCCCTGTCCTGCAGCGCCTGTGCTGCCTGGGCTGTCCGTGCTATCTCGCCGATGACGTGCCTGGCCCGCCGGTACACCTCCTCGCCCAGCTGGCTCCTGGCCACTGCGGAGACACGCATGCCCCTACAGCAAAGCTGCTTCGGCTCTGCAGGCTGCTTCTGGGGTGAGCACAGCCTCATCCTGCAACCATCCTGTGCCAGAGCTTCTCCGTGTGTGACATGTTCCCAGGCTGGTGTGTGCACCCACCCGCCTGTCCCAGGTGCTGCCCCAGAGGCTTCCTGCCATGGGGCACCAAGCTCCTGCTGCCCCAAGGAGCGGCCAGAGCTGAGGGAGGGACTGTCCCTACCTTCCAGCTCAGCCATGGTGGCATCTCGCAGGCTGGCCTTCCCAAGCGCTGCCGCCGCCTCTTCGCACTGCCGCCGGCGTGTGGGGTACTCGCTGCCTGTCAGCGTGTGCCGCACGTTGGAGTTGGTGATGAGGATGGTCAAGCTGGTATCGGTCAGCGGGACAAGGACAGTCTCCAGGGACCTGCAGCAAGAGCTCAGCACAGATCATGTGGCTGCTCCCCCTGCCCACTCCAGCCCCCTGCCATCCGGGTGAGCGCATGTGGCAGGCAGCTCCTGCCTCCGCAGAGGTGAAGTCCAAGTGGCTTAGGATTTCACTCGAGCATTTCACTCCCCTTCAATTATTAGTCCCATAATAGACCCTAACGCCTTTGGGGGAAAAAAGAGCCCAGGCAAGGAGCAGAAAGGCTGCAGGAGGAGGAATCAAGACACGGGAATTAAAATGCAGGGAGCCCCAGCCCCACACGAGATTTTGGGCTGGGTTCTGGGATTAATCCCTCCTTGCACTCCTGCATTTATTTCATGGCCATAGGACCAGCTCGTCCCCACCGGCTCAAGGAGGTGGGCGCGGCGCAGCGAGCTCAGTGCTCGGCCCTGACCTGCAGTCAACGAGCAGTGCGTGGCCTTCCTTGCCCATCACGGATATGAACTGGTCCATGATCCCGCAGGGCATGTTGGCAAACGTGTGCTCCCCTTTCTGGCACGCCAGCGCCTTGGCTAACACATAACCGTCATCTGTG
>NW_010394128.1:5024-5232 GCF_000710305.1 Buceros rhinoceros silvestris
AAATCACCGTCATCTGTGCCAGAGCAGAGAGACGCAGGTTAGCACCTCTGGGACCCTCGCCCCTTGCCCTGGAGCAAGGGCAGCACACACGAAGGTAGAGGGTTGCTTTCCCACAGAGCAGGGTTTTGCCCCAGGAACGGGGGTGCCAGGGGCCAGGACCAGCTGCTGCCATACCAGGGCAGAGCTGCTGGAGGAAGGTGTAGGTAGG
>NW_010394128.1:5332-6652 GCF_000710305.1 Buceros rhinoceros silvestris
ACGACCGGCCGCTGCCATACCAGGGCAGATCTGGTGGAGGAAGGTGTAGGTAGCCTCCTCCAGAGCGGCTGAGCTGGAGAGGCCCCCGCCCAGGGGGATGTCACTGGCTATCACAGCACTGAAGCCTGGCACCGGACCACCTGCAGGAAGAGAACGGAGGAGAGGGACTGTGAGCCCTGGCAGGGCTGGGGGTTGCCTGGTTCCACAGCTCGCGAGGAAAAGATGGAGAGGAGCCTGTGATCGATATTCCGTTTTAAAATGCTTTAAAACGTTTTAAAAGGGTGACCCAGGCATCCGCTCAGCAAACACAGTGGTCTTGGGTGCTGAAAGCATCTCTGCAGGAGCCTGGCCCTGGCAGCAGCTGCAGGACTGCCCTGGCATTGGAAGAGCCCCTGGAGCGCACCAAAAGCCAGGCACCAAGCACCAGCCCCATGTGAGGAAGGCTCCAGCTTGCCCGGCAGCCTGGGCCTTACCCCGGTAGTGCTGGATGACGCCCTTGACATAGTTGGCCCAGCGAGGCTGCCCCGGGCTCAGAGCGCTGCCTTGGTGGGGAGCCGGGAACTGCACCCTGTGGGGTTGATCCGCTTCTGCTGTGGTGGTGAGGATGGAGATGGTCCCGTCCTGCGTGGGGGATCCCACCAGCACCGTCCCCAGCTGCAGGGCCTGCGTGGTGGGGAAGGTGGGCTCAGACCCTGCAGCATCCCTTGGAGCATTCCCACTGGTGGCAGGGAGCAGCTGTGGCTGCTTCAACCCTCAGCGATCAGCACCCAGCAGGTTACCCTTAACTCATGGGGCCACACGCTCCAGCTCACCACAGCATTAAACTTTCTGGCTATTTAATAACTGTCACACAGGGTCAGTCTTGGCACCCAAATGTTGTGAGCGAGCATCGTAGCTCAGTGCCAGGGTGCTGGCTGCTGGGCTCCGGGGGAGTGGAAACCCACAACAAGGAGGTGAGAAACTTTGGGAGCATCGGGGGGCAGCACCCTGCAGACCTCACTGCAGGGGGGATATGTTTCCCCCTCTCCAACCACCTCTTCCAGGGGCTGAAGCCTCTTTTCTGCACCCCTGTCAAACAGTTTTCCTGTGTTTTGGTGGCAGAGGTGGTTCGAAGCAGCTGGGGCTTCCTGCCCCCCTTCGCTCGGTGGGAAAGGCCCCACTCCGTCCTAAATCCACCTACAGCTAATTATTTTGAGGCCAAGGAGCGTGGGAACAGGTCAGCTGAATTCCCCTGCAGGCAAGAAACCTTCGGGTCCCGCTCCAAGCTGCGGGGGTGCCGGGTGCGGTGGGCAGATCCCAGCGCATCCCGCGGGGTCCTGG
>NW_010394129.1:0-219 GCF_000710305.1 Buceros rhinoceros silvestris
CACTAGGAGGGTAACGGGGCGGTGCTGGGTGACAGTGGGGTGACACTGGGCTCACGGTGACACCAGGGGGACACTAGGAGGGTAACGGGGCGGTGCTGGGGTGACAGTGGGGTGACACCGGGCTCACGGTGATGCCAGGGGGACACTGGGGTGACACTGGGGCTTACGGTGACACCGGGGGGTGACGGTGCCATCGGGGCTCACACGGCCAACGCCGCC
>NW_010394129.1:391-906 GCF_000710305.1 Buceros rhinoceros silvestris
CCAGCACGTGGTGGCCCCGCAGTGGGGACAGTCGCCGGGTCCCCGCGTCCCCACATCGGGGACAGTCGCGGTGGCACCACGTCCCGCTGTTGGGGACCGCCATGCTGTCACCGTGTCCCCCACCGCAGCATCACCGCGTCCCGCTGTTGGGGACACCTGCGGTGTCCTTGTCCCTGCACTGGGGACCATCGTGGTGTCGCTACCGTGGTGTCACCATGTCCCGGTGTCTGGGACCATCGCGGCATCACCGTGTCCTGCTGTTGGGGACAGTCGTGGTGTCACCTTGTCCTGGTCTTGGGGGCTGCCATGACGTCACCACATCCCCCGTCACGGTGTCACCGTGTCTTGATGTTGGGGACAATCACAGTGTCACCATGTCCCACTGTTGGGGTCCACCATGATGTCACCACGTCGCCCACTGTGGTGTCACCACGTCTCGGTGTTGGGGACAATCGTGACATCACCACATCCCCTACCATGGTGCCACCACGTCCTCCTGTTGGAGACACTCCCGA
>NW_010394129.1:1073-1351 GCF_000710305.1 Buceros rhinoceros silvestris
TTGTCACCGTGTCCCGCTGTCGGGGACCATCATGGCGTCACTGTGTCCTCGTCTTGGGGACCATCGTGGCGCCACCACGTCCCCCACCGCAGTGTCACCCTGTCCCGGTCTTGGGGACCACTGCGGTGTCACCGTGTCCCGCTGTTGGGGACAATCACTGCGTCCTTGTCCCTGCACTGGGGACCATCATGGTGTCGCCACCGCGGTGTCACCGCGTCCCGCTGTTGGGGACAATCGCTGCGTCCTTGTCCCTGCACTGGGGACCATCGTGGTGTCGC
>NW_010394130.1:0-329 GCF_000710305.1 Buceros rhinoceros silvestris
CGCCACGGCTGGCCCTGGGCTCCCGAACCGAGACTTCCCAGCTCTTTCTCCGCAAAACCAACCACGGCCATCACAGCCTGGCAGGTGGCCGGATCCTGCCCTGCAAGCCATCAGCTCTCACCTGTCCCCCCGCATTTTACAGCGAGCCAGGAGGTGTCGGACTCACACGCACACGTCCCTTTCTATCTCTGTCCCCGAGAATCCCTCAAGGCAGGCCAGGATGTGGCCTCAGGACTATTTTTAGGGCTCCCCCACCATGCTGACAATGCTGTCACATGAGCCTGGGCCAGCAAAACCTCCCGCCGTGGCAGCGGGTGACGGGCAGAGGG
>NW_010394130.1:557-828 GCF_000710305.1 Buceros rhinoceros silvestris
CTGCCCCCTGGCAGCCCGTCTCATCCGAGCAGCCTGAAGACCACGGAGCTCATCATTTTCCTTCCAGCAATCCACCCCCCGGGGCACTGCCACCACTTTCCCCGGGCAGAGTGCAGGAGAGCCGTCCGGTCCCGTTTGCTGGACACCCAGCACCACGTTTGCCCCCTGGGATGGGGAGGGGATCAAGACATCCCCTCTCCCTCTTGCTCCTGCCATACAGAGTGGCACCGGACACCCCAAGCCACGGCAGGGCAGCGCACATAACCTCCCA
>NW_010394130.1:1086-1438 GCF_000710305.1 Buceros rhinoceros silvestris
GGGACAGAGACCTGGGGCTGCTGCCTGCACCCTTTCTCCGGTCCCCACGCTGAAATGAGGTGTCCTGGCCCCCAGAGCTCAGGCAGGTAATTCAGAGCATCGCCCCAGCCGCCATCCCCACACAGCCGCCACTCGCTGAAATTAAAGCGGGGCCAGAGCTGATTCCGATGGCGGCTTAACGCGCCCACTCAGCTGCTTTATCATAATCCCAATATAAAAATCGTTCCCTTGAAAATGCTCCGGGGTTTTGAAGCCCTGATTGTTTGAAGAGGAAAGACTCTGCTCTCAGCACAAAGACGAGCTCCCCATTCAGCCCCGAGCTCCCCGCTCAGCCCCGGTCCGGCGGCTGGAG
>NW_010394131.1:0-747 GCF_000710305.1 Buceros rhinoceros silvestris
ACACCAACAAACTTCCTGATGCAAATAATTACTTAGATGTTCTGTTGTGGGTTTTTTCGCCCCCTAGTTGATATAGATGCAATTTTGTTTATTACAAACACTGAAACAAGGGAATGAAACCCAGGACCACAAAGAGGAAAACCATGAGAGCAAGGGAAAAGTTCACTAAAACTTAACTGCTTAGTAAGGGACATACAGCAAATTCCATCTAAATTAACTAGTGGTGCAAAGCAGAGGCAGGTTAGTTAAATCACAGTAAACTTCTTTGTTGAGACCCTTCTCCCGAATGAATGCATGGACTGGAGGGCTTGATGCAGAGGATGGATGTCAGGACTTTCACTGAACTGCCCTTATTTCCCTTGCAGTCCATGGCAATCGGCAACCCCAGGCACTGCAGCTTCCGCAACACGAAGTACAGCAAATGTACCTCCCTGGCTGCCCAACACAACACTGAAAACGTAATGGGAAACTATGGCTTGGCAATAACGACGGCGAGAAACCACCTATTCATCATCCAGCCACTGCCCAACCTAACATGCCTGAGAGCTACCGTCTCCTGCAGCAGGTGACCTCACAGAACTCATGGCCCTAGCAGAAAAGTTTTGGCAGGCTCTTGACCCCTGTCCCGTGGCTAGCACTTGTTCCACACGTGGTGAGCACAATGAGGACCTTCTTGCTGCTTGTGGCCTGTGTAGTGATCCAACAGTGAGGATGACCACTGGTGCAGAAAATGGAGAAGAGCGGCCG
>NW_010394131.1:889-3897 GCF_000710305.1 Buceros rhinoceros silvestris
TCACCTCCCTGGCTTTGCCATTCCTACCTGCCTCCTTAGTAAGAGCAACACAACCATCAGATGAGCAGCTGGCTGAGCCAAGGCTGGTTGCTTCTGGGGCGTCAGAGCGCATCGGTGGCACAGGGAGGAAGCTTCTTGTGGATTTTTTTGGTGAGCAGAACTTCAGAGAGAAGTCTTCTGCTCAAAATAGCATGTATCCATGTCACCTGTCAGCCAGCACGGGGCACGGCAGGCTCCGCGGGAGCAATACCAGCTCCATTCAAATAATAGCAATGAAACAATGCAAACAAGAACAGAGCTTAGTCACTTGTTCGAGTCTCATCCCCTTTTGTTTTTACAGATGTGCAGTTCACAGAAATGAGATGATTAGCTCATCAAAGCATCTGTCAAGGGGAGAAAAAGAAACCAAAACCAAACAGGGTGAAAAGATTAAAAGAAACAACAATTTATGAGTGCAAGACTTATATCCTATGCCAATTTATATTTATAGCAATGCTTTTATTTACCTTTTTGTTTTCTTGTAGTTTTCCAGCTGTAATGGACAAACCAGCTTTTTACAAATGCATCCAAGTGACAAGACCTGTCGGATATGGGCTGCAGGGAATCTCTCTGAGTCTTATATTTTGCATCTATTATAATCAGCCTTACCAGCTTATTAATCTCCAACACATCAAGGGGAAAGGGAAAGATAAATACACAAAAACCCAGGAAATATGGCAATCTGAAAAAGGTTGTGTTTTTTGTGAGGGATGTATATCCTTGCACTTTTACAGCACTTCCTCTTACCAAGAGCCATACAACTTGACCTTTGCTCCTGGAAGATGTAAATGACTTGCCAAGTGATTTAAATAAACTAAGTCCTTTCATTTCACGTTCTTAAATTGGGATGCCTTAAAAGGAATGATTTTCAGGCATCTGGTGGACAGCGGGCTTTGCAAATCAACAGCCAAACTACTCACATGCTTAACATTGGACATGTGCTTTGCTGCTTTTCCAGATCAGGTGAGAAAGAGCCGTCAGAAGCTTAAAAGCTCTCGACTAGGACTCGGGGGACTTGAACTAAGAATCAGTCTCTTGGGCTTCCCATCCATTTCTGGACAAGCCACACCCACCCTCTGGAAAATGGGAAAAGGTCTTGCATTTGCTGTGCCCATGTCTGGTGACATCTCAGGACATCCCCAGTGTCTTAGGAATAACTCTTGAGAGCACACGGAGGCTCTCGGTTCAGCTGGAGCCATGCTGAGGAGAGGGATAGATGGTGTCAGTCAAGTGCACAGGGCCATTTAGTGGCCTTGAGGAGCTCAGTGATGGAGCCCAAAGGGATTTCTATTTAATTATTTAATAACAAAAAGTGAAAGAGTTGGGACTGAAAGGGCGATTACTCCTTTGTTCTTAGATCTTTGTTGTTAATCTCACCACACCTACTATAAGAGCAGTAGCAAGCAGTGGCTTTGCTGCCTGGTTGGCTTGGTGCCACTCAGCTCGCACTGTCTCTTCATCTGGGACCAGCCCAGCTGGCACAGAGAGGAGCGAGCGCTCAGAAACGCATTGCTACAAGTCTGCACAGCTCCGGGCACAACCAAAATTTCACGTGTGCTCAGCAGGCGGTGAGGAAGCGAGTCCCGCCAGAGAGAGATGTAGTAAGTGGAAACAAACGGAAATGACACAGCCTAGGCATGAAGAGACGTGTACAGTCAGAGTGGGGAAAAAAGTGGGTTTTAATGTAAACCCAAGCATTAGCTGCCAGTTCTAACTAGCTCATGACAGCTCCTTGCATGTGTAGAGACACCATTCAGCCCCAAACAGCCACAAGTATAAAACACCAATGTGGGAAGAGGGTTACAAACTTGTAAGGACTAATCATGAGACTTGCTGCCTAGTTTGCTAAAGACACAACAAAATAATCATGTTTAGGAGGTGCAGCTGGCTAACAGCCTCCTTTTCCCTTTACCCACTCATGTCACGGGGAGACAAAGAAGCTGCCGTGCACTTCAGGCCATCACAGTGTCATCTTGGCTCATCCTTTGACCAGATACAACAGTAGATGCCTCCTGGTGGTGACCACGGCCCTCTAAAATGCCCATGGTATCTACCCTATCAGATGCTTCCTCATTCGGACAAACCTAACCACTCTTCCCCAGGATGCCCCGCCACGCCACAGGCTGAGGTTTAGCACTGCTCTCTCAACAATGCGCATTATCTTCTGAAGCAGAAAAAACGACATCTGTGTTGGGCACTGCCCATCAGTGTGTTTAACAAAGCTTTCCATTCTCTGCTTGCTGTTTTGTGCACCTTTCACCAGTTTTCTGGTGAGCAATGGAGTCTCTTTTGTGTGACAGGAATGATAGAAAGAGGCTTTTGTGCAGGTGGCTGCATGGCCTCCCTGGCCCACATGGCTTTCCTCCTTCCATCCCTATACTCATCCTTTTCTTCCAGTTTCTGTTAATTCCTTTCCTCTTCCTAAGCCTATGTCTGAGATGTCCTGTTTGCTCTGGGCCATACCTGCTTGTATGCAGACCAGGATCAGCAGCATGATGGCAAGAAGAAAGCCTCCCTTGTCTGGTGGCTCTTCCAGCCAGCAAGCCCAGCTGCCTTGTTCCTGGGATATCCTGAATCACAGCGACTTTTTGTCAGGACCTGTAGTGGGAGATGATTCAGTCCGAGCTCAGGGGTACAGAGCAGACATAAGAGCGATGTGAAGGCTGTGGCAGGTCCTAATGACTTCATCAGGTGGGACGTGGAGCACTTGCACTATGGGTGCGTGCAGGGAATACTGCACAGTTGCCTTGAGTAACAGAAGCCAGTGGCATCCTCTTCCAGCAGTGCCATTCAACCTGTGCAAGTCCTGGGTCCAAGCAGACAACCAAGCCTTCCCTGAAGGTAAGAAGTGCTCATAGCTCATTAAAAGCAGCACGGTCTTCTTCAAAACAAGAGAGAGGAAGAGTAAGATATTCACCAATCCCTAACCACTTCAACCCTCCTATAGGCCAAGCTATTACCTGTCTCTT
>NW_010394131.1:4003-13071 GCF_000710305.1 Buceros rhinoceros silvestris
ATGCTTCAATGTCTCTTCCCAAATGAACCCTCGGCTTGTTCCAGACTTGAGACAAGATGTCAGCAAGTGTCCTCTCCGGTGGGAGCTCATGCACCAAGTTAACAGCTCAACAGATACACCAGGCAGCCATGGTGGTAAGCAGAGGAAGGAGGAGAGGCCCACTGGTGGTGGTGATGCCCTAAAGATTTTATGCTGATCATGATGAACTAATTTGCAGACAAGAAAAATCCCGTTTTCCTTTCTTTAGACATCCATGAGTGATGCTAGGATTTACCTAATACAAGTAACTGAAAGGACTGAAAAATCTACAGTGTCCAGCAACTTACTGGACTCCAAGAAGAGCAAGTCAAGAACAGACTTTACATTTTCACCATTTTCTTTCTTGTCCTACCCACAAAAAAGGATTGATATACTATGGCAATTGTTGAGCATCATGATCCTTCTGCAGAAACACCACGCTGGGCCTGCAGTCACACAACCAGAGAATCAGATTATATTGTTTTTCGGAAAACTGGGAGACCTGGTCCCCAAGGACACATGCCAAGTCACTTAGCAGCTATCCCACCATAATAGCTTTCAGCTTTCCAATATAACCAATAAGACTAAAGCTTCCTGGAACAAGGTCACCCGGTAGATTTTTCCCCATTCGCCATTGGACAGCAGATGTGAGAGTGCAGGGCTGATGCGTTTGTGGTGGTCTGGCCAGCAGTTCCTCCCAGGCTTCCCCTCCTGGACCCGTGTGCAGCTGGACAACTTCCAAAGGCAGCAGCAGTATCCCCAAGCATAACATTAATTATGAGCGCACCTTGGCCGCTCCACGTCACACAACTTGCAGTCAGCCCTCTGTAAAGCTGGGAGGGGAAATGCAATGAGCAGTATGAGCGGAAACAGCTTGGAATCATCAAAGCAGCCTAAGTGAACACAGCACCTGGCTGCTACCAAAGTCCGTGGGAATTGAGCACCTCATTGCCCAAAGTCTGGACAGAAATTGCAACCCAGACACTCCCATCCTAACAAGCCAATCCCGTAGGTAACTGCTCAACTCATCACTGTGATTTGGGGATTAAAAATCAACCATCTACACACGGAATTTGTACCCATGGTCTAGAAACCAAGTAGTACATGAAGTGGTCAAATTCCCAAAGCAAACGCTTTTGCTTTTCATATTTCACTCTTAGTGGCTTCTCAAAGAGTTATTATACCATTAGTATCTGCATGAAGCATTTTGAGTGGTTTAGTGGAAAATTACGACTTGTCAGAAATTAGCATGAAATGAGTAGGACTTGAAGGCAGGACAGCCCATCTTAAAGCTCTGATGCTGGTACTTAATAGAGTATTTTAAGAATGATTCCTAAGCAGCTACAGGTCATGCAAATGTTTTATATAACAGATGCAAGAAGGACTGATGGCCTGGTTTAAAACTGGAATCCAAAGTGTTTCTTGCTTTTGAAAAGGCAGTTCTTTCTCTTATAATACCTTTATAACAGTTCGACTTGATCATCTTAAAGGCCTCTTCCAAACAAAACAATTCTGTGAAAATTTCCATTTGGAAACACAAATCCCCCTGCAACGCACACTTGGCTTTTCATCTGAGCTCTCCAGGAGGTCCTAGGGAGGGACTATCAAAGACAGCTGAGTGTCTAAATACTCCAGGTCCTTTCTGTGCACCTCTTTCTTTAGAAGCCAACTGAAATAAAAGGAATAATTTTATTTTACTCTAGAGGGTCTGCATAAGCCTTCAGAAAAGATGGTATTTCTTGAAAGCATGCATGTGGATATAATCTTTCACTCACATCCTTTCCGTTCTGATTTGGACAGCTGGTGGGTTTGTTCATCTTCTGTCACATTGGGCAAATAAGGAGAAGACGTCAGGGCTCCCGAGGAGTCCCCTCTGGGCCACCAGGTGATTCTCCTCCATGGCCGATCCTGAATTTGGCACCCCATCCCCTCCCACAGTAGAGCTTTACATGCGCTTTGATGCAGGGAAGGAGGAGGCTCAGCAGCATGAGAGCTTGCTCACTTCCATGTAAAACCACTACATAATTAATCTGGCTTCCATCACATGGTTAAGGATGTGAGAACAAAACAACAGCCCAGAGACAGTCACAAGACTACAAGTGTCCTTCACCCCATTTGCCATTGCTGAAATCTACTAGTTAAAGCTCTTTCAACCCCCAAATTCTGCCAGATCTGCCAGATCTCGAGTGCCAGAAATTGTTGCCTGTTTCTGGGATTATGATGCATTCCTTCCTCAGACTTACAAATCCATTTCCTTCTCAGTGGCAGAGGATTAAATTTCTTTCAGAATCAGCGGAAATGCTCTCTGCTCTTACAAATAACATATTAGTATTAGGGCAAATTAATCTCTGATCTCATTCATCATTGGCTTCAATCCTCTTGGTAGACAATATATCAGTCTTTCGACAGTCAGCACAGACTGAACCATCTCAGAGAAACAGCTTTGGCATCTGGTTTAGCCACTGCAGCTCTAGCAGCATGGGAGCGTGGGGTGTGAGGACAATCCTGACGCCATTCCTGGATGCCAGCAATCCAGCTGTAACAATCTGTGATGGCTCTCTCAATATGAATGGACAACAGTGCAGCCCCTGAAAAATTACTCTTTTTCATGTGGCTTCCTATTAGCAACCTTCATCAGAAATCTGAAGCTTCCATGCTGCAGGTTCATCTGTATCAGCCTGCTTACGCGAGGGCTCCCCTGAATGACCCTCCTTCCCACATTTCCCATTGTCTGTGAAGTGGTGCAGAAGTGGATTAAATAAGCTATCATCTCGGTTAGTGATAATGAGAAAATTGAAACAAGCTGTTCCATAAATGTGATCATTATCTAGTAAATTAAATGAGATATTCAAAGTGTCCACCCATCAATGGCCACAGGACTTCTCTTACTCTGCATTTCTTTTGTCTGGGAGAAAGAGGAAACGATCACAACCTCCCACAAACTGGAGACTTCAATGGACATGCTGTCATTAAAATCATCTGGCTTCCCTCAATTACTGCAATGGACACAGCACGGTAACTACTGGCTGTTCAAAGACCGAAAAATTTCTCTCTGGGTATTGCTGGTACTAATGACCAGTTAACAGGGACTAGATTTTTGAGGTTTGTCCTCTGGACAGTGATGCTGGGGACACCGGGATGAGAACTGCTGTCATATACATACTGCCTAGAAGTCCACTGCAGACAGCTTGGAGCTGCAGGGACAGCTGGGGGTTGGAAATCTATGAAGATGCTGGGGAAAAAAACACACCAAAAATTCAAAGTGCAAAGTAGAAAAGTTTTCTCATAGGCAGGTGAGAGTTGTGAGATCGCAGTATAGAGAGGTTTAACTATCTGGCTATACTCGGGGATGTGCATTCGCCAGAAGCCTATGAGTCCCAGGAAGGACTGTGTCTCCTTCTTGTTGGTAGGCGGAGACATGGCTGTGATCTTATTGACCACGTCAGTAGGGATGTGACAACATCCATCCTGCCATTTAACCCCCAGAAACTGGATCTCCTGAGCAGGTCCTTTGACCTTACTCCTCTTAATAGAGAAACCAGCATCCACCAAGATGTGGATTATCTGCCTACCTTTTTCATAGACCTCCTCTGCAGTGTCACCCCACACAATGATGTCATCGATGTTCTGCAGATGTTCGGATGCTCCACCTTTCTCCAGCGCAGCGTGGATCAGTCCGTGGCAGATGGTCGGGCTGTGCTTCCACCCCTGGGGCAATCGAGTCCAGGTGTACTGGCCACCCCTCCCGGGGAAGGTAAACTGTGCCCTGCACTCAGGCGCTATGGGAATGGAGAGGTGAAGGAGAGGAGCAGTCAGAGCTTCATATATGGTTGTCACCAGGATGTCACTGAAGATGAGGTTGGGGTGGGAACAGCTTGTCCATGTCTTTCTGTCTGCTACCTAAATGCCTGAAACTCTAAGATTTGGGAAATAAATGTACTTCAGAAAAAGACTGCAGAAGTCAGGAGTTTGTATTTACTCTCTTGTTTTACCACGCAAATCACTGACAGAAACCAAAATAACTTCCTATTTTCATTGCACTTTTCTTTGTGGTTCTGTTGGTCCTGTTTCGTCTTCTGGAGAAGAGGATAAAAACGTGCCCTCTCCAAACTAGTTCCTGCTCATCCCTGACTACTGGAGGTCACCTGCTCCGTGGCTGGTCCCTTGGCCCCAGCTCTCTGCTTTGCTCTGGGATATGGAGTGCTTTGCAAGAGATCAAGTGAACAGCCTGTTGGCTTCCCCGGGGTGAGCCATGCTCCCTCACCAGCAGCCCAGCAAGGCCTGGATGGCTGACATGTCCCCAGCGCACGCCAGGCCAATCTGCTCTCTTTACCCCAGTTACCAACATACCCTGACACGGAGTTGCTCAAACATATGGGATCTGTGAGGGATCCAGCCCCAGAGTGGAGAAGCGATCTCACAACAGGAGCCGTGCAGAAGACACATCCAGAAAGCTTGTACCTAATGGTGTGTCAGTCTGCAAACACTTGTCAGATGCTCTCAGCGAACCATGGCAGCTCTGCGTATTTTGTAGCTTATGCAAGAGTCTCAACAAACCACAAACAAGTGACCAAACCATGAAATGCAGAACAGATCCATGGTATTGCCAAGAAGCCAAAACTGTATTCAAGGAAGCGTGCTGCTGGAGAAGGCAGTGCAGGGCACTCTCTGTGAGAATGCTTTGCTCCAGCAAGCCCCCTGCTCTCTCTTCCCAACAGATAATCCTTGGGATGGAGTAAAGACAGAGGCAAGGAGCACAATGCAGAGTCTGCACCTGTCTGAGCTGAAGGAAAACCTTTGGGCAGTGGTGGAGAGCAGGAGCTGCAAGCTCCAACTGGCCATTGGAGGGCAAACTGCTCCAAGCATTGCTGCACCAGCATCGCTAACTTTGCTTGCAGTCAGCCTCCTTTCCTGAAAGATACTCCAAGCCTGCCCTCCAAGGAGTTTTAAGTATTTGGAAATTTTGTAAAGGGTCTTATTTCAACCAGACAGAAGCATTGGGAATGACAGCGAGTGAAGCAGGCCACGCTGGGAATGTCCTGCAGCTCCCAGGCCAGCACAGGAATTCCTCTTTTCCCCAACGGCAGAAACATTACGGCGGGTCTTCAGCATAACCCAGTCACAGCAGACTGCTAGGAAACGTTGGAGACAGTTAAAAATAAGGATCGTGCTGAGCTGGTGTTAACTCTTAAGGAAGGAGGTGTCTCGCTGGGTGCAGGGAGGCGCTCTGGAAGGGATGGCTGGGTCATGCTCATGCAGACATCACCACCAGTCTGCTTTTGACAGCCTCTCCCCTATGCTGCCTTGCTGCCTTCAATTGCCTCAGCTCCCTCCCTTATTTTCCTTCCTAGCTTGTTTATTTTCCTCCTAACACCACAGAAATCATCCCAGAACAGCCATTTTCATGGCTGGCCTGTTTTCAGCATGCTTTCTGGTTACAAGCAGCATCAGTTAACAAGGAGTGGGTGCTGTAGCCCATCACCACAGAGAGGGGCAGGCGGTCAGAACGCGAACTGAAGATCTGTCTCCCTGGTTTTTGCACAGCAGCATTCTCATTTGCCTGCACGCACACCTCCACTCCTTAATTTCATAGCTTTTTAGCCTGGAAAAGCAGCAAGGTGGCTTCCTTGTAAATATCTTTGGCTCCTTTTATTTATTGGTGAATTTTAAGAGGAAGATCAGTTAAGCTTCACATGCCTGGGCCAATTCCCAGGTGCATTCTTTCTTTTTAGCGTTCTGTATGGCCCACAAGGTACAGCAATATTCTAGTTGAAAAATTGTGAGGATCATTAAGATCAAGGAAAGCCGAGCTTAACAGCAGAGTGCCAAGACAGCCAGCAGGCTGCTTGCTACCCATCTGCAGACAGTGCTGCCAACAGGGCTCCTTACTGCTGCATAATGGTAGGATGGAGAGAAGCCCCTCCCATCCCCCAAAATGAGAAATGTCCCAAATACACCCTCTTCCGCTAGGGAGAAGACAGGCCATGTTCAATAAGCAGTGAAGTATTTGGAGCTTAGTTAGAAAACTGGGAAGCAGGTGGACTTTTATGTGCTCTCTCAAGCCAGCTGCCAGCGCTACCTGAGAGCCCTCAGAAGAAACTAATGGGGCTGCTTCTATTTCTTCATTTCTCAAAGCATCATGGAGCGACCGATGGGCAAAGCTCATTCAAACACTGTTGTTCAAATGGACTGTCATTGAAATATAGTGGGTCGAAGTCAAAAGACATAGATTGCAACCAGGTTTTGACAAGAAGGTTTCCAAGGCCAGAGAGAAACAAAGCCAGTCTGTGACTGACTGACTGACCTGCTATCACAACCAGAATAAAAACCAACCTACGAAACCTTTGAAAACTGCCAAAAATGAACTCCTTATCTACCTCCACCTTTGCTTGGCTGGCAACAACTCACCCTGTCCATGTGCTAGGAAAGACCGAATAGTGCGGGCTGCAATTTATCTCAGTGACCACGCGGAGCTGGAGGCACAAACCTGGTGACACTTCTGGCAGACCTGGCAACCTTCCCAGTGCTATAAACAATTTTGCTCGAGTAAGCGCCCATGAGGGTCCGGCAAGCTCCAGTAAGCACCAGCTCTGTTTGGTGAGCAGAGACCTTGCCAGAGCTGAGAAGAGAGGTGCTCATGCAGAGAGACAGCCCGGTGAGAAGCAAAACTAGTTGATGTTCGGCACGGGAGAGCAAGGAGAAACCCAGCGCCAGCTGCGAGGACAGCTGCCCTGTGCTTGAGTTGCTCCTGGCTGATGAGCAGCTCAAATTCCATCTCTAAATCCTGACAGCGAGCGCGGGGCTCTGCTAATCCCATGCTCTCACATCTGCACAGCTCCATTACACAGCAGGGGGCAGCTGCCAGGACTGCTGTGTAGTTAGTACTGACGCTTTCAAGGTGGTTTTAGCCCTTTTGGTCTGCCCAGCCCTTTTCTGTGTCTGAAGGTGCACAACAGCCACAGCCATATTTTCCGATGGAGCCTCAGAGTCCACATAAAACATAATCCACTGCCGGGGGAGTGGGGGACAAGTTTTCTGGGCCTGAGTCCCCCAGCCTATGTGCCAAATCATCCACTGGCCATGAGCGTGGCAAAGCCTGGCATCACGCAGCACCAGACCACTTGGGCATTGTGTTTTCCAGGTTCGGGCACCTGGCTCCTCACAGAGCCGGTCAGCTGAGAGCGAGCATTGTCCTCACACCGACCAGCACGGACGGTTTCAGCAGCAAGCCCTGGCAAGCTGTTCACCTTCAGAAGCAGCGGTTCACTGTGGCTCCTGCAATGCCAAGAGCCAAGCCAGGCAGGATGCCTTTCTGTTTTACTTCTGCTCTACCAGGAACAGGCAGCTGACGGCTCCTGATCCCAGACCACGGTTAAAGAGAATGCTTCCGGATCATCGCACAAATGATAGTAATATTCACGAATTACAGGAAACCCTTGCTCTTCTAACCCCAATTCCAGGCTGAAAGGCAATGTTATTATCAGTCAAACATGAGCTCAATTGCTTTGATTAAAGAGCAACTGTCTAATCTCTGCCTGGACTCAGTCCTGGGTTTTAATGCCTGATTAACTACCCCCTACCAGGACTACTTTGCATCTTTGCATATTCTGGAGCTCCATGTTTCCATTTATTGCTATACACAAGGAACAGTTGGTTTAAACCAACTCTTATTTGCACTGGCAATTTAAAACACTGCGAGTTTGTGGCCAGAGCATATTCCAAGGGGCTTTTACGGCGATCTGCTGCTTCTCAGGGAGCAAACCTGGGACAGGACGCTCTCAAATCACGGCAGCATGTCACTGTGCATCTTATCCTTACTGGGACCCACCAAATGTCACCTCTAGGAAATCAGCAAGTTACCACCTGTTACAGTATAAGTTGTTGGAAAATTGATTTCCCATGCTGGGAACATTCAGGCCCTTCACACAAAATAAAATATAAAAAAAAAAAGTTTCAGGTTTTTTGTTTTTCATTTTCCAGCACAACTCAAAATTGCTGTGGAAAAGAGAAAACTTACTGTGGAAATTGTTTACATATCAAATTCTCCTAATCCTTCTAAGAGAAAAGTCTTCCTGAACAGCCATAACTACCTGCCTCCTAAATAGTTTGCTCTGAGCAGTTGGATCCCATTATTTACAGGCACTTGGCCAATCTGTATCCCATACCTACGTCTAGTATTTTCCTCCTCCATCAGTATGAGCCCTCACATCCCACATGAGATCCCTCAGGACCATCTGGGATCTTGCTTCTCCTAGAAGAGGACATCAGCTCCGTGTAGTGGAGCTCAAAGTGCATTAGCTTTTGCTATTCCCCTCTGGACTGCAGCTCTAATTGGGCACTGGGCTTCCCCTTCAGGCCAGCGTGACGGCGGTGCATTAACCCCGCAGAAGGGCAGCAGCTATTCTGGACTAAGGACCTTAGTTTGAGGACAGTCAACATACCCACAGCCCCTTTGGCACAAGACGACCAGACCGTCCAAGGTTTGGAGCAAAGAAGGTTTGCAGTAAACAATACCAAATGCCTTAGGTGACCATTGCTTCTACACAGCCTGCTCCAAGTTCTCCCATCTTCTATGTATCACTAAATACCGTATTTAAGGGTATAATTTTTGCTGCAGCCATGTCATTTCAGTGCAAAGCAGCAGGGGTTACAAGTTGGGCAGGGTGGGATAGGGGGAAGGAGAACAGAGCTTGGTCACTCCCTCAGCATTGAAGAAACAAAGACAATATTTTCCCAACAATGCCCTTAAAAAGAGAACAAACCACCCCTGTTAAATCGGGTAACTGGGTCACAGTACTGAGCCCATGAAACGCAAAGCTCTGGAAGTTACCCATGCTTTGGGGTGGTGGTGTGGAAATCTTTACACAACATCTCAACGAGTAACAGCAAAATGAAGCAGAGAGCGTATCAGGTGATTCACGTACAGTTCCTGCAGGTCCCCACCACGCTGCAGCCACCGGAAGAGGCTCACTCACGTGTTAAGGCAATTCTGCCTCCAGGCTGCTCTGAGCCTTTAGCATTTTTTTTCCTTCCTTTTCTTTTTTTTTTTT
>NW_010394131.1:13158-18474 GCF_000710305.1 Buceros rhinoceros silvestris
TTTTTTTTTTTTTTTGCGCGTGTCTAATTATTGAGGACATTCATAGAGAAATGGGATTTCTGGTTTCTGGAAGTCCATCTGCTCCCACTGTTTACTTCCTGCAGTTGTCACAGTCATCTTGTAATGAATTCCAGCATGACGACCGCACTGATGGCTCTTCCCATGGGGAATGCACAGGGAAACCACCCTGGTCGAGAAAGCAGGCCTGCGGTACCCACAGGACCCCGAAGACATGGGAAAGAGCAGAAGGTGGCCCCATATTTCATGAGGCTCCCACCAATGAAAGAAAATCTGGGAAACAGGATTTGCCTTGGCAAGACATCCCTCCAGGCTGAGAACCTGGGGACCTACTCTGCAAAGCACTGCTGGGACACTGCACACTTCCAGTCCACCAGAGCCGGCTTGCCACTGGGGTCACTGGTTGGGCCAAGAAGCTCTGCTGGCTTGGTGCTGATGCAACACACCCTGGCTGGCCAGAGAAGACCACAGGATCTAGCTGAAAGTGATAAATCTGGCAATGGGTTTTCAAAAGCTCAAGAGCTTTGAGGTGGCTCTACCCCTGCCCTCCTTCAGTGTAAGCATGTCACTAGCAGCCTTCATGACTGCCTCCTACTCCAGCACCTACTTGAGCAACGAACTCCTAGAGTAAAGTAGTACAGTAAAAAGGTTAAAACTACCAGAAAAAGGATTAAAACAAACTCTGTTCCCACCCTTGCCTCGAAAGACATGTTCTTCCTTTTGGACTTGGCTTCACTGAGCCTTCCAGACTGCTGGAACTCAGTATAGACTCCCCCAGGTGCCTCTTTCTTCCTACTAGCTCTGTGACCTGGCTCTGCACCCGCTTTCTGCTCCTCCAAGCAGTCTCCAGTTGGTTTCTGGGGCAGTTGGATCCCTCTTCAGGCTGACTGTGCCTCCCTTCCCCAAAAGGCTCCTTGCCCTGTAGCCAGCTCAGATGTTTCTCCTCAAGAGCGGGTTTCAGGGCTCTCCGGGAAGGCAGACCTTTCTCCATTTTAGAGCCAGACCTAGAGCAGGCAGCCGTGGCAGAGCACACCCCACCAGAACAGAATCACAAACGGACATGGAGCAGACTACACATACCATCGGACAGTCCAAGAAGCCAAATTTCCCGAGGGAACTAACTGCACCACTAGAGCACATGCTGCAGACTCGAGAGAACGGAGGAAACAATGGCCCGCAGGTCTGTGCGCAATTTTTCAAATAAACCATGCTCACATCTGGTTCCCACCTGGTCTGCATTCCTCTCCCCTGCCCACTGAACGCCTTGAATGTCTGCACAGACTTCGCAAGTAAAGTAAAGCAGAATTTGACTCCCCTGTCTCCCCAGCTCAACACTTGGCTCCATCAGCTCAAGGGAGGAGTTGAGATTTGTCCCTAGGTGGTATGTACCTGTCTACTCCATCCCTGCACCTTACAGCGGTGACACCTGCATGGCAGATGACTTCTCCCTCCTCCAACACTCCCAGAGATACAGTGGCCAACCCAGAAGTACCAGAGAGATTGGGGACATCCAAAGCCCCATGGAAAGCACATAGGCTATGCCATCGTGCTCCAAGGATACACGCAGAAGGGATAACACTTTGTATTTCAATTTTGCTTTCTACAAGCAAGCTGAATTAATAGAGTTTACTGAAAAACACCCAGGAAGAGATACAGGTAAGATCTCCTTGCAGCATGCACATACTGCTCAAGCGGGCTGTCTTTGGAGAGGCCCACTTGATGGAAGAAGGTTGCAGGTTGTCCTAAGGAAAGCACAGCTTTGATGATGGTTTGCTGTCCAAAATACCAGTTGAAGACATGATGTTAGGCAGGAGGAAGAACTTTATCGGTGCTCCTCGTGACCCTGGCTGGCAGGATGAGCACGCGCAGCGTGGAAGAGTGAACAGATAGTGGGAGAGTGACACGGAGAGAATAAGGCAAATACGTGAGAGGCAGATGAGTATCATCAGTTTAACCACAAAAACACCATCAGCTCTGATAGGCTTTGGGTCATTTAAGAGGCAGCAAAACAAAACAGCACATGAGTTTGTTTTCTCTCTGCTCTCTTTCTAAGCAGCATTGGTAAATTGAACCCAGATCATGCCAGAGTACAACAGCGCGTGTGCCCGGCTTCCTTCTCATTTGTGAGCTTCTCTATTTCAAGATTATACATCTTCATTTCTCCACTTTTCCAGAACAAAGACACCACTGTTTTGTTACTGTACAGCTACTTAGTCATTGCTGAACCAAGCCAGAAAACCTAAGATGTCAGAAAAAGCATGAATAAAGGATTTGATAAGGGCAAGGGGAAGAGGGAATGGGGAACGGAGAAGAGATTTGTGTTGCTGCTGCACATAGTTTTTAGAAGCAGTGGGAACAGTTCATTGCATTTGAAAAGTTCACAATAAGGCTCTTAATCATCAAATTCTTGTCTGATATATATTAATATAAATTTAGGGACTTTGGTGGTAGGAAGGAGATTCATACTTGCTAAGGAAGCAGCTCTTAAGCTGGACTGCTTCCCAATTTCTTTACTTGATTTCTAATAAAATTCCATTCACAAAGCTAATACCCACCACACGAATGGTCCTGTTCAGCCGCTTAGGACTTGCTGCCTGTGGATCTCAGCGGGGCTCTGAGACAGAAAACACAACATTTTTGGCCTTTTATTTCTACAGGCTGCATCGCTATTCACTTCAAGTAGAGAGCTTTCCAAATCTGAGCTGACCCATTTCTGCCTGTGGCACTGAGGGCACCTCTTCCACTAATCTCGTGTGTCAGCGTGGTACGGTTGGTAATACTTGTCTCTGGGACAGCAGGGTGGGGATTTACTGAGTCCCACACACCATGTCCTTTAATTCAGTGTCAACCAAGGATAAGCCAAGGACCTAGGGCAAAGCGTGATCCATTACAATTTTATGCTGGGTGGGTGCTGCATTGTTAGAAACTCAGCTCTGGCTTGCAGATGAGAAGCCAAGTCTGAGCTGCTGCCTGGCTGTATGTGTTCCAGATTTGGGGAGAACAGTATATTCACATTTTCTCCCTTCTGTCGCTCAACAAGACTTAATGTGGCTGAAATTAATGGTGATGAAAAAAATTTAATATAGTCTATACACGACTATAAAATCAGAAACAATACAGTCGCGAAAAAGAAAGTAGATGGAAAGGAATGGATTCCTCTTGATAATGCCAAGAGGTTTTCATCACGGTGCTGTGGAGGGCTGGGCGTGCAGGGGCAGAGGAGAGAGGCGATGGGCAGTGACATTTACACTGTGGAGCTGTCTGCTCCCAGCGCTGCCTCCCTCCCTGCTCACGGAACACCTCTGGAAAGATGTCCTTCTGCGAGGCTCCAGTTTGCTCCTGCTGTAAATGGCAGTGGTCTGGCTGACCTTTCCATCAGGTGGCAATTGCTAAACGCAGGTATGGCACTGCCCATCCCACCCCACACAGGCACCCTCCCGTAACTACGCACCGGGATGTGCATCACACGGATACTGCTGGGGAGAGGCAGCCCTTTTCTGCAGCTTTGGACCTGTCCTCTTCGCACTCTGCAGACTTCTTGAGACGAAAAGGAAAGCAGGAGCAGATTTGCCAACACTTTTTAAAAAAAGCAGCCCCATGTCTACCCTGGCAACATTCTCCAGCTTCTGTGAAAACCGCCTGGAAGAGTATCTGCTTGTTCATAAAAATTTCTTTTCACAGTAAAATCAAACACAGCAAGCCTCTGGGGCTCACATTAGGACTACAAAGCTTGTTTGTATACTGGAAGGCCAGGAAGAATTATCCTGTCTAACTTCCTGTACATCCCAGCATATTCATTTTCACTCAGTTACCCTGTATTAAGCTTAATTATCCCAGTATAAGATTAATGGCTTGTGTTGATTACGACCTATCTCAAAAGAGAGACTCTCACAGGGTTTGAGACAAAGCAGCCTCTGCTGGGGGTGAATTGTCCCCAAGGCTCGCTGTCCCCGCTGCCAAAACCACAAGCCCTGTTGAACTTCCTTTGCTTCCTTTTACCAGCCAGGGATGCTCGCACTGAATTACGTCCTGTGATTAAGGGCCCCTTTCGTATCTGGTGTTTTCTCTCTGAGAAAGTAATTAGGCACAGAAGTCAAATCGCTTCTCACTTCTGTTTGCCTCACTAAGCAGCTCTCTCACCCCCAACGGCTATTTTCTCTGGGTCTCATCTCTTTTTGGGGCTCTCTGCTGTACCTTCTCCAGGTTTTCAAACAATCTGTTAAAAACCCAGAAGCAAGGCTGCATCGGTGGCTCACAGTGGTGTGAGAGAGATCTTAGGTTGCTGCAGCCTTCAGCATCACCAGAGGAAACTTCCTGCTCTACACACTTGAACCAACAGCAGCACCTTTGCCAAATGAATCCACCTCCAACCAAGGTGGGTTAAGATAAAGTTAAGGCTGATTAAAAAAAAAGAAAAAAATAAGGTATTGCATTCCTGTGTTTCTTAGGGAAATTATTTAATCTTCTGATACAGCACTAACCATCACCTTGCCTGTTCTACATAACTTTTAATCCCCTTACATTTTTATGATCATTAATGGGTGCAATTAGGTGCTGGCTGATCTCCCTGCGTGGCAGCCAGGCAGCCCTGGGAAGGACCGTGTACTGTCATGTCATGTGCTCTCCTGCTGCAGTGGAATCCGCTCCTTTCCCTCCACACTTCTGGAAACAGAAGGACGATCTAGGTTTCCATGGGATTTTTTTGGCCTTTGGTCCAAGAACAGCTAAATCTCCAGTGACTGAAAAAGGCTTCCCCTAGGTGATGTGATCTTCCTGGCTACCGACTGCCAGCACAGACAATTTGTCCTGGCAAGCTATCAGAGTGGGGCTGACCGAGCATAGGTCAGGGAGAAAGGTACATTCTGAGCCTTGCTTTATCCCTTCTCTTCTCTGCTGCCTTGTGCCAAGACTAGAAAATCAGGTTAGATGGTATAAACATAAATAAACATCACCAAACCCTTTTTTTCTGCCATAATCCTTCCTTGCCCCTGAGCTCAGCCCCAGTGCTAGCAGCCACACCGGTCACGACAGTTGAATACATTCCCTGGAGATCAGGTATGCTTGAACTGGGTATATTTAGGAAACGCTAAACAATTTGCTTCGTTCCCCATAGAGCTCACCATACAGCGACACACACACATGCCCAAAGCTGCTCCGGGTTTTGGACATTTGTGTGTGCTCCTAAGCTGACCGCTCGTATGCGTGCCCACCTGCACCACACCCGTTAAGGCTTCTCCACTCGGTTCTCAGCCCTTTTCTGTCGCTGCTGCTGTTCCGCAGGGGTTTATTCCCTGCCCT
>NW_010394131.1:18541-25249 GCF_000710305.1 Buceros rhinoceros silvestris
GCGTCTTTTCGGCAGGGCTTTATTCCCTGCCGTGAAAGACTGGGGTGGGGCAACTTTTTTTTCTTCCTCTAGTTGTTTGTTGCTGCCATTTGCTTCTATCTTCAGATGGAGTTGAGCATCAACCCAGCTAAGGCCACTGCCATTGCACAAGAAACACATTTCAATCTGGTGAGCAAGCAAACACCCTGAAAGCACGTAGAAAGCAATACAAGGGTCTTCCTCCGGGCTTTCCTACAGCTCTGCTGTGGTGCTTCAACCTGCTCAACAAAGCCTCCTCAAGTTCACTCCAGCCAAGAGCTAATTGAGACCAGGTTTAATACAGTTCCTAATAAAGAACAGTGAAGGCAAACTAGCCTCAAACCTCATTGAAAGTCCTTGTTTAACCATTAAGCTTGCTTAGCTCTACCTGAAGGACAAGACTGTCTGCACCAGACAATCAATCTCCTTCCCCTTATCACTCAATCCTATTGCATTTTAATGACAAAACAATACTTTTCTACAACAATGATACTACGTTACTTTGAAGACACGGTTCACAGCCTGTAAGCAGGCCAGAGCTTAGGTGGGTATCACCACAGCTGCTCTGGGCTGTTTCTACTGAGGGTTTATTGGAAACACTTTCAACGTGAGGAAGCACCTTCCCCGTTTTCTTTTCTATCCAACCAAAATGGTGCCACGTATATCAAAACCAGGGAGAAAAAGCAGCACCCCTGGATGCTTGTACAAATACAGGCTTGCTCAGAGCTGCAGCCCAGAAGGTTCATTACCAGGGGGCCCACAGGGGCAGAGAGGCTGCAACCTGGTTCCTGCTTTCCTGCACGTCCTGATTCTCTTTTCCACTCTCAAACAGTCTGGCAAGAGCATCTGTAAAGCTCCATAAATTAACATTTGTGAAATGTTTTGAGATCTTGAGATAGGAGTGGCTATAAAATCCCCCAGAACTATTGATGTCTTTTATTATTTATTAATGTTGCTGTCATGCACTTAGCCCAGAGCTCTTGCAATATTTTGAACAACAAAGAAAACCATCACGCCTTGGCAGGAGCTTCAGCTCTGCAGCAAGGTGACCCCCCTGGGCCACAGAAGGCCATTTTCTCAAGCAGTTTTCCACAGGACAAAGCCAGAGAAACAAAGCAAAGCAGAGGGCAAATGCCTCCTGAGACACCAAGTCAAGCGCTGGCTGCCTGGGGCTCCTGGAGCAATGTGGGTGCTTTTGGACGTGGCTGGAGGAACAGGGCAGGGTATCACTCACAGGTGGGAGGCACTGCTTCGTAGCTGTGTCCCCAAACGCAGCCTTAAGATAGCAAATCTTGCCCGTGCAGCTCTGCCTCCAGCCTCAGCTCAGCAGGGACAGGTTTGTCCCAGCTGGGAGAGGTCGGTGGGTCAGGAGGGCAGAGCAGCACCCACGACCCTTCCAACTGCAGGCTGGACCTTCCCCAATGGGAGACTCTGCAGCCAGCCAGGCCCACTTTTTCTCTACATTGTGTCTTTAATGGAAGCACAAAAGCCATTTGTTTAAGTGGGTTTAAATGGTTAAAGGCACTTGTTCCTTTGAAGAGAGAATGAAATTGCTATTGACATCTCCATAAAAGAGTGGCTTTTCAGGCACAGTATGAAAGCTGGGGATGAGGAGTCTTCCTCACTTTGCACGTCTGCAATTAGATCTGCACCCTCCTCCTTTGCTCTCGTTATAAAATAGGTACCACTGTCTTCAAAGGAAGAGAAACTTAATGTCCTCACTGGTCGTTTGATGAATAATTAATGCTGCTGCATTAATCGGGAGGTTAACCAAGGCCTGGAGAGAGACGGTCTTTAAATGCAGAAAAGCATCTTTGGGCAGTCCTGCTGGACGCTGGCTCAGGGAGACACACGATGACCTACACCCACACAGCATCAGTCCGAAAGCACAGGCGAACGGATGATAAAACATTCCCCTTGCTCAGTGCCGTACACTGGGGGATGTATCTCATGAGGGTGGCGACTGGCAGGTATGGCAGGCTTCCTTCACTCACCCAACGGGATGGTGCAGGACAGGAGCCCCCGTGTGCGTGGCACCCCTGGAGCATCCCGGCAGAGCTGAGAGTCTGCTGTGGCTCTACTGCAGGAGGGCTCACCGGGCAGCAGCAGGTTGTCCTGTGCCTCAGAGAAGCTCAGCTCACTCTTTGGCATGACCTACAAGGCCACCATGCCCTCAAGGGAGCCATGTCACTGCCATGCAACAGTGCTTGCCATGGGAGGGTGGCCACCTCCATCCCTCCTGTGTGGAAAGGGGGTTGGCCACTTTGGGCACCACCTCGGGTGTTTCGCTGAGTGTACTCTCTAAAAGAAAGCGCTTTGCTTGCTGGGCTTGCTGGAGTGCCTCCTACAACATGCCATCACTGCTATGCTGTAATACAAATAAGTAACATCGCACATGACTCACTGGTTGTTCTTGTGAAACATGACGGAAGAAGGTAACAGCCGAACCCGTTTAAACACATTGGCTTGATTGATATTTTTAAGAAAACAACAACAGCCGTGCCCATTGGAGCCTTCTCAGATAAATGCTAAACATGCCACTGAAAATACCATCTCTTCAGATTCTGTTCGGATTTAATCACCCTCCATTCACCCTTTCCAAAAATAAAATGGAAAAAAAAAACAAATCAAAAAAAGCAAAAAGAAATCTTTCTGGCTGAAACATTTGGTTCTTGCTCAAGAATCTGGTCTGAATTTTATAAAGGTTTCCTGGAAGCGGAGATCAAGGGGCTGGTTTGGGGCTCAGAAAAAGCCCTCTGGCAGGATGAAGAAGAGAAAACTGCCAGAGACTAAGACTGATACTTTGTCATTCGCTTATTTGGAACACTGCACAGGACTGTTTCTGCTAATTAAAATCAGCAGTGACCAAAGCTCATTTGCAGAGATTGGGCTTTGGCCAAGCGTTTGTGTGTGGATGAGGAAATGAGATCATAAAAGTCACGACCGGCCTCCAAGCTCGGGGTGTGTAATTGCCTCTCACACCTTGCTTCCTCGCCCCTCCAAACACCACCTTCCTAACAGAAGTGGGAATGGGGCTCCTCGCCTCTGTTTTGAGCTGGCAGACCTTGGAAAGGAACTCAGAAAATCCCTGCACTGGGACTGTCCGCGGTACGAGTAGATTAAAACCGCTCTGCGGTTGGCCCCTGTCCAGCTGGACGTGGCTTCTGTATTTATGAATTCTTTGTGCAACATTTCTCCTCAGGTAAAAATCTGTGCCACCATCAGCTTTGCTAAAAAGCATATTGAAATTTGAAATCCATAGGATTAGCCAGAGAAAGAGCTTGCTTTATAGTTCAAGATGGCTGAATCGTCTTATGTCTGACACTCACCTCAGAGACAGGCTACCCATGACCGTCTCCAACACTGCAAATGAACAACAGGCAGAGGCACCGACTGCATTTCCCCGAAAAACTGTCACGCTCTTTTATTGATGAGGTAGGTAGGATTGGTGGGCTGATGTGAGCAATGCCGCAGAATTCCTGCCTACTTAAATATATATATACAGAGGGGAAAAAATACACACTGCCTTCAGCAGATACTGCGATTTAAGTCACAACACGCCTACTGACATGTCCACCTCCGTAAATTTACCATCACAAATGTCCCAATCCACTGACACCAGCGGGTCAGAGGAGTATAGTTGTGTAGCATCACTCCTACCCCAGAGTAAGCAACGCATCCACATGCTGGGGCTCCCAAGGTGTCGCTATACCGGTCGAAGTTTTGCTGGGAAATTGCTGAGCCATGCCCTAGGATGGCATGATGTTTTCTGCAGGACTAACGCAGCACCTGACTGGCACCCTCAGCTGTACCCAAACCTCTGATGATAAAAGGTGTCCAACAGAAAGGACAGGAACGTCAAGCCAATGATTAAGACAACTCATCTCTTCTAATAGCGTGTCTTCTCATTTGTTTTCTTCCCAAAGGACAGAATCAAAGCCTGAATTAATTGCTTCCCTCCAGTCACACACTGACTAATTGGACTGGCTGCGTTTCCCCAGCTCACTCCATCCGTCTAACAGCCACTGACTCTTAATGTGCCCTAAAAGTTGGCTTTTATGTGGGCAGAGGTCCCGTCTCATTTCCTGGGGAAAGCAGCATCCTTTGGAGTGGCAGTAGTTTACCATAGCTGCCTCATAGCATGAGCTCTTTCCCCAAGAAAATGCAATGTTAAAGCAGAAAATCTAGCAGCAAATGTCCTGTCTGGATGCTCGAGTTTGCACAAGGTTGTGTTCAAAGATGCCACGTCCCCAGAATGGCATCCAGCAACAAGCGTCGTGCAGCTGGGAAGTGGGGAGATGGGGAAATTTTAAAATTCCTGGTTATTTCATGTTGTCAAGATTTTTGGTGTGTTAGAGGTGACTTTTTGAAGGGCTATGGGAGTATAACCCATGCACTGAACCATCTCTATTGCAAAGACCTGAACTCAAGCAGGAAGGACCCTCCTGGAAGATCATGAAGGCCCACCTGAGACAGAGGGAGAGGGGGATACGGAGATTATCCTGCATCTGGGTTTCCATATAGGACTGGCCACTTCTACCAACAAAGCTGCCCTGCAGCTAGAAGCAGCACTACACCATTCGAGAGGAACGTGCTGCACAGGTCTGGCCAATGGGTTCATCAAACTTGAGGGCATGAACCATGGAAGCGCTGCTAGGGCAGAGGCCAAGCACATTGAGAAAACTGGAGACAGAGGTGCTGAGCAGGGAGGCAAATTAGTCTCACCATGAAAGCAGCATGCGGAAAAAACAGGCTGAAAAGGGTGGCACTGACATCTCCCATGGCAGAGAGGGAAGGGCAAGATGGAGAGGAGGAACGGGAGAGCCCAGGCAAAGATTCTAACACAGGGCCACAAAGGAAGGGCTCCTGGACCTGCTCTGTCTTGAGGCCTCACCTTTGGCATTGGGACTATCTGCCCAAGGGAAAAGGGAAAAAAGTCTTCAGGAGAGGCGACTCTAGTCCAGCAGCTCCCTTGCTCTACTTGCGCCAGAGGCAAACAGCAGTCCCCTGCTCCTCCTCCTCCAAAATGCAGCAGTGAAGAGAAAGGACCCAAGGCAAGGGGCACCGGGAGACACAACAAGGAAAGAGCACAAAGGCACAGACAAAACAGTCCTTGCGCTTTATCTCCCAACGTCAGACTGCCCTGCTAGAAGGAACACAGTTGTGCCCTCCTCATCTTCCACACTGCCTCTCATAATTCTTCTTGTGATATAGGGAAGAAGTCACTAGCACCACTGAAGCTCCCCAGTGAGGTCACTTCTCCCAAGAAGCTTTGTAAAACCTTCTCTGGCCCTCCACAGAGTTCTGGCACCATCTTGGGTCCCCACAAGTATCCTCGATGTGCCCCTTCCTTTGGCTCCATGACACGGGCTCCATGCTGTCATGCAAGGCCCACCATGCTGCTGGTGTCTAGCCCATGCTCTAGTGGTTTATCTTCACCTGACCACCTCTCAGGCTGTCTAGTGATAAGTTTTTTGTTGGATTTTTGTTGGGTTTTTGTGTTTTGTTTTGTTGCTGCTGTGACCGGATTTTATACAAACTTGTGAATTTCGTGAATTCAGCCAAGATTTGGGCTCCCAGAACAGCAGGAACAACCTTGTTCCTGCTCTTGAAAAATGCAAGGAGCAGGAGGTGCTCCTCCGACTTCACATCCTCCTCGCTTTGGCCAGGCAGATCACAGAGGGGAGGAAGGCTGCCTGGTTAGCACCTAGGGAACCCAACGCACCCATAAGCCCACAGCTGAAACACAGCAGTTTCCTCCATCCTCACGCTGAATTGCTCTCCCTCGCCTTTCACAGCTTTAATCCTGCCTTTGCTGGAGGAGACCCCTGAGATGAAGCAGAGCTGCAGGAAGCACTGGTGCTTTGCAGCGGGGTGTGAAAACAACTCAGCATTCATCACCTTCCAAAAGCTGAGAGTGTTTTACAGCGCTTTTGCTTTAACTAGAAATTAGATGAACTTCAATTGCTTTGTCCAATGCACCAGTACACGGCAACGAGCAGCGACGGGAGGATGGAAACAAACCACTTGTACAGATTGTTCGTGAGTTTAGTGCCCGCAAAGGAGACAAGAGCATGAAATTCTGCTTCTGCTGACTTGCTAAATAACCATGGGCCACATTGCAAAAGCAAACATTTCATGAAATGCAGACAACTTTTCCCAGCATTTTACAAGATGACTGACCCCGTAGGCCTTCTACATTCTCTGTATCATTTACTCCTCCTGTAATACACTTAAAAGTTTCAGGTACTACTTCAGATGACTGCCTTCTGCTGTTGTAGGCACTGCATGCAACCTTGCCGGACGAGCATTTTATCACGTGACTATGGCCAAAAATGAAATTGTCTGTGGGGAAGACCCTCGACATCTGTTTGCTCACAACGTTCAGCGGTTGATGGGAAGAGTGGTTGGGGAAAACCCATGCCACTGACTGAGGCTCTCACAAGCGTGGTGGAACAGCTTAGGCTTGCATAAAACCCTGTGCAATTTCATTAAGTTTTGTTAAGATTTAGGCTTTCTTAATGCCACCCAAAGCCACAGGCAGAAGATTAATGCTCCTCTTCTACAATTTGTCTCTTGGCAGCAGCACTGACCAAACACAGTCACAGGCAGCTGGGCAGTCACAGGCTTTGGTTCATGGCAGTTGCTGTCAATCAAGGTCACTGTCACCGGTTTGGCCGAGGTAAAACA
>NW_010394132.1:0-2088 GCF_000710305.1 Buceros rhinoceros silvestris
CAGGCGAAGGGGCCGGAGAGCGAGGGCGGCCGCTGGTGCCGGGAACACCGAAGCGGGAAAAGTTTGGTGCGGGCAGTTAGGGGAGAGGGAGGAGGAAGAGGAGGGTGGGGAGAGGGGACAAGGACAGCCACGGCTCGGCACGGCTCTGCTGGGTGAACAAGAGCTGTGGGGACCCCCTTGGGTGGCTGCCTGGGAGCACCGGGGTGTGACGGTGACACTCTCCCTGCCCCAGCCGAGGCAGACGGGGGAGCAGGGCGGCCTGCAGCCGCTGCCTTCCTCCAGGTGACAGAAAGGAGCCACGTTTTGGGGGGACATTCAGGCATGGAGCAGGGCTGCTCTGGAGACAGCATTCTCCTGTGGTCCTCCAACCTGAGGCTTTCGTCACCACCTGCTGCGCCCCAGCGAGCAGAGAACGCACCAAGAACTAGGGCGAGGGCGGCGCTGACGCAGCGAGGGAGAGAGGGAAGCAGCAATATTGGCTTTGAAAATAGCCACGCACGGGAGTGACACCCCATGATGGCACTGCTGGGACCCGCCAAGCTGCAGGGGAGACCCTGCCCCAGGGGCTTTGCTCCGGCAAAAGCCGAGGCTGGGCTTCCCAGGACACCAGAAGCAAGTTACAGGCTGGGTCTGGCCCGTAACAGCAGCCTGCTGGGGTTCTCCCAGCCATCTGCGCTCGGCTGGGAGGGAGCTGCTGCTGCGCTGGACGGGGTGGCCACAGGAGCGTCCCCACTGGGTGGCCTGTGCTCAGAACCTGTCCCCCACTGGGCTGCACTGGGCGAAGCACAGTCCCACAGCTAGGAGTTGTGTCCCCGCACCTCCCGGGCCCGTTCAACAGACACCGTTGGAGCTGAAGCCTGTCGGCAGGGACAGCTGAGCAGCTCACAGCGAAGCCTTCCCGCCACCCTCCTCTGCAGGTGGCATCCAGCACAGCTCACCACGGGGCTCGGCGGCAGGACAGAGCCAGCCCAGCCCAGCGAGTTGCTGTCCCTCAGCACATGCGCTTTGAGACGTGACTAATGTGGGTCGGCCAGGTGTGGGGATGGCGCATGCCTTCGTGCTGAGCGTGGTGTGGCAGAGGGCTCACCTTCTCCTGTCACTTGTCACCATTGCCGCAGCTGCAACGGGAATGGTGGGATGAAGGTCTCACCCCGAGTCTGCGCCCTGGCGCTCGCCGCAGCAGGGGGACCTCGTCCCCTCTCAGACGATGCTGCAGCCAGCGCAGGGTTGTGGGTGGCCGTGGTCCTGGGGAGGATCTGGGACAGCCAGTGCCCGCAGTGACACACCAGAGCCTCGTGTCAGCGTGGGCTGAGCCACCCATCCACACCCCGGCTTGAGCCCGGGGTTTGATCCTCCCCAATTACAGCCACCTTGGTTCTCCCCGCGACCTTCCCTGTTGCCTCATGCAGTTCCTCTCCGCCGCCCGCCTTTGAAGGAAGCTGAGCCATGAGATCCAAACAAAAGTCTTGCCAAATAAAGTGTTTACAGGCTCCTCAGGGCTCCAAGAGCAGGAGACGGGAGATGTCGCAACAAGGTGCAGTGGCACCTCAGTGACTCAGCTCGCACCCAGGACAGGAACGTGCAAGGAGACGGACTGAGCAGGAACAGGAGAAGCCCACGGGATGCTGCCCGGGAAGGGCAGCTGGGGAGAGCCTGCTTGGGAGTGGTCCTCCCTGGGCTCTCCCATCGCTCTCTCTCACCATCAGCTGGAAGGAGGAATCAGCCCCTGCGCTGCAGGCCAAGCCTTCCCGTCCCGCTCCTGCTACCTGCTGGTGTGTCCCCGAGATCCCTGGCTCCACCACCTTCCCTTGTTGGCTGTTGTCAACCTCATCTCCCTGGGGTTATTCTAGGGAGCAGCTGCTGGGACCACCCCATGACAGCAGCGGGGACGCCCATCACAGTGTTTTGGACCATCCGCCTGGTTCAGACGCCGCAGCCCTGCCCGCCCCCTGCCTGGGTTCAGAGTTCAACCTGTTCTCAAGGTGTCAGGAAACCACTGTGTTTGCCTGTTGTGGCAGTGACTGCCCTTCACCACCCAAACCCCACCCAAAATGCAGGACGGGTTGGCAGAGGCACCATGGGGGGACC
>NW_010394132.1:2236-2487 GCF_000710305.1 Buceros rhinoceros silvestris
GCACGCCCCCCGCCAGCCGTGCCAGCTCGGACACACGGCCCGGACCCTGCACAGCGTGCGCCGGCTCCTCCTCTCGCCTCCTGCAGCCAGCAGCAAAACCGGGGAGAGGAATTGCTCGGGAACTTCCCCTTCGGTTCCTCTGCTGTCCTCCCGCCCTGCTGCCCCGGGGCAGTATCGGGCAAGGACTGGGCTGGGGTTCTCTACCGGTGCCTTTGTGCCACCACATCTGCGCGGCTCCTCGCCCTCCATCC